>NC_086100.1:93117868-93125368 GCF_963921235.1 Mobula hypostoma | reverse complement strand
CTCTCTCTCCCCCTCCTCTCTCCCTCCCTCTCTCTCCCCTCTCCCTCCTCTCTCCCCCTCTCTCCCCCCCTCTCTCTCCCCTCCCCCTCTCTCTCCCCTCCCCCTCTCTCTCCCCTCCCCCTCTCTCCCCCCCCTCTCTCCCCCTCCCTCTCTCCCCCCCCCCTCTCTCTCCCCCTCCCCCCCTCTCTCCCCCTCCCCTCTCTCTCCCCCTCCCTCTCTCTCCCCCCTCCCTCCTCCCTCCCCCCTCCCTCTCTCCCCCTCCCTCTCTCTTCCCCCCTCTCTCTCACTCCCCCTCCTTCTCTCTTCCCTTCCCCCTCTCTCCCTCCCTCCCTCTCTCTCCCCTCCCCCTCTCTCCCCTCCCTCTCTCCCCTCCCTCTCTCCCCTCCCCCTCTCTCTCCCCCTCTCCCCCCTCTCTCCCCCTCTCCCCCCTCTCTCCCCCCTCTCTCCCCCTCTCCCCCCTCCCCCCTCTCTCCCCCCTCTCTCCCCCCTCTCTCCCCTCTCCCCCCTCCCTCCCCCCTCCTCTCCCCCCTCTCCCCCCCTCCCCCCCCTCTCTCCCCCCCTCTCTCCCCCTCTCTCCCCCCTCTCTCTCTCCCCCCCCCTCTCTCTCTACACTTCCCCCTCTCCCCTCCCTCTCTCCCCCCTCCCCTCTCTCCCCTCTCTCTCCCCACTCTCCCCCCCCATCTCTCTCCCTCTCTCCCCTCTCTCCCCCTCTCCCTGTCCCCCTCCTCCTCTCTCCCCCCCTCTCTCCCCTCCCTCTCTCCCCTCCCCCTCTCCCCCCCCTCCCTCTCCCCCTCTCCTCCCCCCTCCCCTCCCCCCCTCTCTCCCCCTCTCCCCCCTCTCCCCCCTCTCTCCCCCTCTCTCTCCCCCTCTCCTCCCCCCCTCTCTCCCCCCTCCTCTCCCTCCCTCTCTCCCCCCTCTCTCCTCCCTCTCTCCCCCCTCTCTCTCCCCCCTCTCTCTCCCCCTCTCTCCCCCCTCTCTCTCCCTCCCCCCTCTCTCCCCCCCCCTCCCTCTCCCCCCTCTCTCCCCCCTCTCTCCTCCCCCCCTCTCTCTCCCCCCTCTCTCCCCCTCTCTCCCCCTCCCTCTATCTCTACACTTCCTCTCTCTCCCGCTCCCTCTCTCTCCCCCCCTCTCTCTCCCGCTCTCTCTACCCACTCTCCCCTTCCCATCTCTCTCCCTCACTCCCTCTCTCTCCCTCTCCCCGTCCCCCTCCTCCCCCTCCCTCTCCCCTCCCTCTCTCCCCCTCCCTCTCTCCCCTCCCTCTCTCCCCTCCCTCTCTCCCCTCCCTCTCTCCCCCCTCTCTCCCCCCCCTCTCTCCCCTCCCTCTCTCCCTCCCTCTCTCCCCTCCCTCTCTCCCCCCCTCTCTCCCTCTCTCTCTCCCCCTCCCTCTCTCCCCCCTCTCTCCCCCCTCTCTCTTCCCCCCTCTCTCTTCCCCCCTCTCTCTCCCCTCTCTCTCCCCCCTCTCTCTCCCCCCCTCTCTCCCCCCCTCTCTCCCCTCCCCCTCTCTCTCCCCCTCTCTCTCCCCCTCTCTCTCCCCCTCTCTCTCCCCTCTCTCTCCCCCCTCTCTCTCCCCCTCTCTCTCCCTCTCTCTCCCCCCTCTCTCCCCCTCCTCTCCTCTCTCTCTCCCTCTCCCTCTCTCCCTCTCTCTCCCCCCCCTCCTCTCTCTCCCCCTCACTCTCCCTCTCTGTTCCGCCCCTCTCTCTCACTCCCCCAATCCATTTCTCCTTCCCGTTCCATTTTCTCCCTCAATCCTCCCTATTTCTCCCCTCCCCCCCTCTCCCATCCCCTCTCTCCACCCCTCTCTCCATCCCTCTCTCTCCCTCCATCCCCACTCTCCCCTTCCCATCTCTCTCCCTCACTCCCTCTCTCCCCCTCTCTCCGTCCCCCTCCTCCTCTCTCCCCTCCCTCTCTCCCCTCCCTCTCCCCCCCTCCTCTCTCCCCCCTCTCTCTCTCCCCCCTCTCTCTCCCCCCTCTCTCTCTCCCCCCCTCTCTCCCCCTCTCTCTCCCCTCTCTCTCTCCCCCCTCTCTCTCCCCCTCTCTCCCCCCTCTCTCTCCCCCTCTCTCTCCCCCTCTCCCCCTCTCTCCTCCCCCCTCTCTCTCCCCCCCTCTCTCTCCCCCCCTCCCCCTCTCTCCCCTCTCCCCTCTCTCTCCCCCCCTCTCTCTCCCCTCTCTCCCCCCTCTCTCTCCCCCTCTCTCCCCCTCTCTCTCCCTCTCTCTCCTCCCCCTCTCTCTCCCCCTCTCTCCCCCCTCTCTCCCCCCCTCTCTCCCCTCTCCTCCCCCTCCTCTCCCCCTCCTCTCCCCCTCCCTCTCCCCCCTCCCTCTCCCCCTCTCTCTCCCCTCCCTCTCTCTCCCTCCCTCTCCCCCTCTCTCCCCCCTCTCCTCCCTCTCTCCCCCTCTCTCTCCCCCTCTCCCCTCCCTCTCTCTTCCCCCCTCAATCTCCCCAACTCTCTCCCCCTCCCTCCCTCACTCTTCCCTCGCTCTCTCCCCCCTCTAGTCCTCCCCCTCTCTTCTGCCCTCCCCCCTCTCTCCCCCTCTCCCTTCTCTCTCACGCTCTCCCCATTCTCCCTGTCTCCCTCACACCCCATTCTCCCCCTGTCCCCCTCTCTCTCTCCCCTGTCTTTTTCCTCTCTCTCCTCCGTTTCTGTCTCCCTTCCTCCCTTGCTCTCTCCCCATCCCCCTCCTCCTCTCTCCCCCTCTCCTCTCTTCTCTCTGCACATTCTCTATTTTCCCTCTCTCCCCTTCACTGCCCATTCTCCCTCTCTCCCTTCCTCTCTCTCTCTCCGCTGTCTTTCTTCCTCTCCCTCCTCTGTTTCTCTCTCTCTCTACCTTCCTCTCTCCCCCTCTCTCCCCCCCTCTCCCCCCTCTCTCCCCTCTCTCCCCCTCTCTCCCTCTCTCCCCCCCTCTCCCCTCCTCTCTCCCCCCTCTCCCCCCCTCTCCCCCCCCCCCCCCTCTCCCCCCCCTCCCCCCCTCCCCCTCCCCCCTCTCTCCCCCCCCCCCCCTCTCTCCCCCCCCTCCCCCCTCTCCCCCCTCTCTCCCTCTCTCTCCCCCTCTCCCTCCTCTCCCCTCCTCTCCCCCCTCCCCCTCTCTCCCCTCCCTCTTTCACCTCCTCCTTCTTTATCCCCTTCTTCTCTCTCCCCTACCATTTCCCTCCCCCTCCCTCTCTCTCCCCCTCTCTCTCCCCCTCTCTCTCCCCCTCTCTCCCCCTCTCTCTCTCCCCCCTCTCTCCCCCTCTCTCCCCCCTCTCTCCCTCTCTCCCCTCTCCCCCCTCCCCCCCTCCCCCTCTCTCCCCCTCTCTCCCCCCTCCCCCCTCTCTCCCCTCTCTCCCCCTCTCTCCCCCTCTCCCCCCTCCCCCCTCCCCCTCCTCCCTCTCCCCCTCCCCCTCCCCCCCCTCTCCCCTCTCCCTCTCCCTCTCCCTCTCCCCCTCCCTCTCTCTCCTCCATCCTTCTCTCCCACTCCCCCTGTCTGTTCCGTCTCTCTCTCTCACTCCCCCAATCCATTTCTCTTCCCGTTCCATTTTTCTCCCTCAATCCTCCCTATTTCTTGCCCCCTCCCCCCTTTCCACCTCCCCCCTCTCCACCTCCCCTCTCTCCACTCGCCCATTCTCCTCCTCCCTCTCTCTCTCCCTCCTTCTCTCCCAATTCCTCTCTCCTCCACTCCCTCTCTCTCTCTCTCTCACTCTCTCTCCCCTCCCCTCTCTCTTTCTCCCTTCTCTCTCTCTCTCTCCCCCTCTCTCTGTCTCCTCCCTCACCCTCGCACCCTCCCTCTCACCCTCCCTCTCCCCTCCCCCTCTCTCTCCCCCTCCCCCTCCCCCTCTCTCACCTTCCCTCTCTCACCTTCCCTCTCTCTCCCCTCTCCCCATCCCCCTCCATCTCCCTCCCCCTCCCCCTCTCTCTCCCCCTCTCTCTCTCTCCCTCTCTCTCCCCCTCTCTCTCCCCCTCTCTCTCCCCCTCTCTCTCCCCCTCTCTCTCCCCCTCTCTCTCCCCCTCTCTCTCCCCCTCTCTCTCCCCTCTCTCTCTTTCCCCTCCCTCTCTATCCCCTCTCTCTCACCCCTCCCTCTCGTACTCCGTTCCATCTCTCTGCCTCACCCCTCCCTCTCTCTCCATCTCCTTCTATCTCTCCCTCCTCCATTTCCCTTTCCCACCCCCTCTCCCCTCCCTCTCTCTCACCCCTCTTTCCCACCTTCACTCTCCCCCTCCTTCTCTCTCCCCTCTCCCTCTCTCTCCCCTCTCCCTCTCTCTCTCCCCATCCCCTCTCTCTGCCACCCTCCCCCTGTCGCCCCCTCCCCCTCTATACTCGTACCTCACTCTCCCCCTCCCTCCCTCTCCCATCTGTCTCTCTCTCTCCCCTCTGTCTCTCTCTCTCCCCTCTCTGTCCCCACTCTCGCCACCTCCCCCTCCCTCTTTCACCTCCTCCTCCTTTCATCCACTTCCTCTCTCTCCCCTTCCCTCCCTTCGTCTCCCTCTCTCTCTTCCTCCCTCAATCTCCCCATCTCTCTCCCCTCCCACCCTCACTCTTCCCTCGCTCTCTCCCCTCCCCCTCTAGCCCTCCCCTTCTCTTTCCGCCCTCCCCCCGTCTCCCCCTCCCTCTTTAACGTCCTCCTTTTTCATCCCCTTCTTCTCTCTCCCCTTCCATTTCCCTCTCCTCCCTCTCTCCCCCCATCCCCCTCTCTCTCCCACCCTCCCCTTGGTGCCCCCTCCCCCTCTATCCCTCTCCCCCTCTATCCCTCTCCCCCTCTATCCCTCTCCCCCTCCCCCTCTCTCCCCCTCCCCCTCTCTCCCCCTCCCCTCACTCCCCCTCCCCCTCTCTCCCCTCCCTCTCTCCCCTCCCTCTCTCTCCCTCCCTCTCTCTCCCCTCCCTCTCTCTCCCCTCCCTCTCTCTCCCTCCCTCTCTCCCCTCCCTCTCTCCCCTCCCTCTCTCCCCTCCCTCTCTCTCCCCTCCCTCTCTCTCCCCTCCCTCTCTCTCCCCTCCCCCTCTCTCCCCTCCCCCTCTCTCCCCTCCCCCTCTCTCCCCTCCCCCTCTCTCCCCTCCCCCTCTCTCCCCTCCCTCTCTCTCCCCCCTCCCTCTCTCTCTTCCCCCCTCAATCTCCCCATCTCTCTCCCCCTCCCTCCCTCACTCTTCCCTCGCTCTCTCCCCCCTCTAGCCCTCTCCCTCTCTTTCTTCTCTCCCCCCTCTTCCCTTCTCTCTACACGCTCTCCCCATTCTCCCTGTCTCCCCCTCACACCCCAGTCTCCCCCTGTCCCCCCTCTCTCTCTCCCCTCTCTTTTTCCTCTCTCTCCTCCGTTTCTGTCTCCCTTCCTCCCTTGCTCTCTCCCCATCCCCCTCCTCCTCTCTCCCCCTCCTCCTCTCTCCCCCTCTCCTCTCTCCCCCCTCTCCTCTCTTCTCTCTGCACATTCTCTCTATTTTCCCTCTCTCTCCCTTCACTGCCCATTCTCCCTCTCTCCCCTCCTCTCTCTCTCTGCTGTCTTTCTTCCTCTCCCTCCTCTGTTTCTCTCTCTCTCTACCTTCCTCTCTCCCTTCCAATCTCCCTTCCTCTCTCCCCCTCTCTCCCCCTCTCCCCCCTCTCTCCCCCCCTCTCTCCCCCTCTCTCCCCCCTCTCTCCCCCTCTCTCCCCCTCTCTCCCTCTCTCCCCCTCTCTCCCCCTCTCTCCCCCTCTCCCCCCCTCTCTCCCCCCCCTCTCCCCCCTCTCCCCCCCTCTCTCCCCCTCTCTCCCCCTCTCTCCCCCTCTCTCCCCCTCTCTCCCCCTCTCTCCCCCTCTCTCTCCCCCTCTCTCTCCCTCTCTCTCCCCCCTCTCTCCCCCTCCCCCCCCTCTCTCCCCCTCTCTCTCCCCCCTCTCTTTCCCTCCCTCTCTCCCCCTCTCTCCCCTCCCTCCCCCTCTCTCTCCCCCCCTCTCACTCCCCTCCCCCCTCTATCCCCTCCCCCCCTCTCTCTCCCCTCCCCTCTCCCTCCCCCTCCCTCCCCCTCCCTCTCTCTCCCCCCTCCCTCTCTCTCCCCCCTCCCCCTCTCTCCCCCCTCCCTCTCTCTCCCCCCTCCCTCTCTCTCCCCCCTCCCTCTCTCTCCCCCCTCCTTCTCTCCCACTCTCCCTCTCTGTTCCGCCCCTCTCTCTCACTCCCCCAATCCATTTCTCTTCCCGTTCCATTTTCTCCCTCAATCCTCCCTATTTCTTGCCCCTCCCCCTCTCTCCACATCCCCTCTCTCCACATCCCCTCTCTCCACCTCCCCACTCTCATCTTACCCCCTCTCCCCCCTCTCTCCCCCCCTCTCTCCCCCTCTCTCCCCCTCTCTCCCCCTCTCCCCCCCCCTCTCTCCCCCCTCTCCCCCCCCTCTCTCCCCCTCTCTCCCCCCTCTCTCCCCCCTCTCCCCCCTCTCCCCCCTCCCCCCCCCCTCCCCCCCTCTCTCCCCCCTCTCTCCCCCTCTCTCCCCCACTCCTCCCCCCTCTCTCTCTCCCCCTCCCTCTATCTCTACACTTCCTCAGACTCTCCCGCTCCCTCTCTCTCCCCCTCCGGCTCTCTCCGCGCTCTCTCTACCCACTCTCCCCTTCCCATCTCTCTCCCTCACTCCCTCTCTCCCCCTCTCCCCGTCCCCCTCCTCCTCTCTCCCCTCCCTCTCTCCCCTCCCTCTCTCCCCTCCCCCTCTCCCCCTCTCCCCCCTCCCCCCCCCCCCTCCCCCCCCCTCCCCCCTCCCCCCCCTCCCACCCTCTCCCCCCCTCCCCCCCCCTCCCCCCCTCTCCCCCCTCTCTCCCCCCTCCCCCCTCTCTCCCCCCCTCCCCCTCTCCCCTCCCTCCCCTCCCTCTCTCCCCCTCCTCTCCCCCCCTCTCTCCCCCCCCTCTCTCCCCCTCTCTCTCTCCCCCTCTCTCCCCCCCCTCTCTCCCCTCTCTCCCCCCCTCTCTCCCCCTCCTCCTCCCCCCTCTCTCTCTCCCCCTCCCGCTATCTCTACACTTCCTCAGACTCTCCCGCTCCCTCTCTCTCCCCCTCCGGCTCTCTCCGCGCTCTCTCTACCCACTCTCCCCTTCCCATCTCTCTCCCTCACTCCCTCTCTCTCCCTCTCCCCGTCCCCCTCCTCCTCTCTCCCCTCCCTCTCTCCCCTCCCTCTCTCCCCTCCCTCTCTCCCCTCCCTCTCTCCCCTCCCTCTCTCCCCTCCCTCTCTCCCCTCCCTCTCTCCCCTCCCTCTCTCCCCTCCCTCTCTCCCCTCCCTCTCTCCCCTCCCTCTCTCCCCCTCTCTCTTCCCCCCTCTCTCTTCCCCCCTCCTCTCTTCCCCCCCTCTCTTCCCCCCTCTCTCTTCCCCTCTCTCTCCCTCCCCCCCTCTCTCTCCCCCTCTCTCTCCCCCTCTCTCTCCCCCCTCTCTCTCCCCCTCTCTCTCCCCCTCTCTCTCCCCCTCTCTCTCCCCCTCTCTCTCCCCCTCTCTCTCCCCCTCTCTCTCCCCCTCTCTCTCCCCCTCTCTCTCCCCCTCTCTCTCCCCTCCTCTCTCTCCCCCTCCCTCTCTCTCCCCCTCCCTCTCTCTCCCCCT
>NC_086100.1:92915368-93115368 GCF_963921235.1 Mobula hypostoma | reverse complement strand
CTCTCTCTCACCCCTCCCTCTCGTACTCCGTTCCATCTCTCTGCCTCACCCCTCCCTCTCTCTCCATCTCCTTCTATCTCTCCCTCCTCCATTTCCCTTTCCCACCCCCTCTCCCCTCCCTCTCTCTCCCCCCTCTTTCCCTCCTTCACTCTCCCCCTCCTCCACTCTCCCCCTCCTTCACTCTCCCCCTCCTCTCTCTCCCCTCCCCTCTCTCTCTCCCCATCCCTCTCTCTCTGCCACCCTCCCCCTGTCGCCCCCTCCCCCTCTATACTCGTACCTCACTCTCCCCCTCCCTCCCTCTCTCTCCCCTTTCTATCTCCCCATCTCTCTCCCTCTCTCTCTCACACTCTTCCCTCCCTCTCTCTCCCCCTCACTCTCTCTCCCATCCGTCTCTCTCTCTCTCCCCTCTGTCTCTCTCTCTCCCCTCTCTGTCCCCACTCTCGCCACCTCCCCCTCCCTCTTTCACCTCCTCCTCCTTTCATCCACTTCCTCTCTCTCCCCTTCCCTCCCTTCGTCTCCCTCTCTCTCTTCCTCCCTCAATCTCCCCATCTCTCTCCCCTCCCTCCCTCACTCTTCCCTCGCTCTCTCCCCTCCCCCTCTAGCCCTCCCCTTCTCTTTCCGCCCTCCCCCCGTCTCCCCCTCCCTCTTTAACGTCCTCCTTTTTCATCCCCTTCTTCTCTCTCCCCTTCCATTTCCCTCTCCTCCCTCTCTCTCTCCCCATCCCCCTCTCTCTCCCACCCTCCCCTTGGTGCCCCCTCCCCCTCTATCCCTCTCCCCCTCTATCCCCCTCCCCCTCTATCCCTCTCCCCCTCCCCCTCTCTCCCCCTCCCCCTCTCTCCCCCTCCCCTCACTCCCCCTCCCCCTCTCTCCCCTCCCTCTCTCCCCTCCCTCTCTCTCCCCTCCCTCTCTCTCCCCTCCCTCTCTCTCCCCTCCCTCTCTCTCCCCTCCCTCTCTCCCCTCCCTCTCTCCCCTCCCTCTCTCCCCTCCCTCTCTCTCCCCTCCCTCTCTCTCCCCTCCCTCTCTCTCCCCTCCCCCTCTCTCCCTCCCCCTCTCTCCCCTCCCCCTCTCTCCCCTCCCCCTCTCTCCCCTCCCCCTCTCTCCCCTCCCTCTCTCTCCCCCCTCCCTCTCTCTCTTCCCCCCTCAATCTCCCCATCTCTCTCCCCCTCCCTCCCTCACTCTTCCCTCGCTCTCTCCCCCCTCTAGCCCTCTCCCTCTCTTTCTGCCCTCTCTCCCCCCCCTCTTCCCTTCTCTCTACACGCTCTCCCCATTCTCCCTGTCTCCCCCTCACACCCCATTCTCCCCCTGTCCCCCCTCTCTCTCTCCCCTCTCTTTTTCCTCTCTCTCCTCCGTTTCTGTCTCCCTTCCTCCCTTGCTCTCTCCCCATCCCCCTCCTCCTCTCTCCCCCTCCTCCTCTCTCCCCCTCTCCTCTCTCCCCCTCTCCTCTCTTCTCTCTGCACATTCTCTCTATTTTCCCTCTCTCCCCCTTCACTGCCCATTCTCCCTCTCTCCCCTCCTCTCTCTCTCTCCGCTGTCTTTCTTCCTCTCCCTCCTCTGTTTCTCTCTCTCTCTACCTTCCTCTCTCCCTTCCTCTCTCCCCCCTCTCTCCCCCCTCTCTCCCCCCTCTCTCCCCCCTCTCTCCCCCCTCTCTCTCCCCTCTCTCCCCCTCTCTCCCCCTCTCTCCCCCCTCTCTCCCCCTCTCTCCCCCTCTCTCCCCCTCTCTCCCCCTCTCCCCCCCTCTCTCCCCCCTCTCTCCCCCTCTCTCCCTCTCCCCCTCTCCCCTCTCTCCCCCCTCTCCCCCCCTCTCTCCCCCTCTCTCCCCCTCTCTCCCCTCTCCCCCCTCTCCCCTCTCTTCCCCTCTCCCCTCTCTCCCCCTCTCTCCCCTTCCTCTCGCCCCCTCCCCCTCTCTCCCCTCCCTCTTTCACCTCCTCCTTCTTTATCCCCTTCTTCTCTCTCCCCTACCATTTCCCTCCCCCTCCCTCTCTCTCCCCCTCCCTCTCTCCCCCCCCCCCTCTCTCTCCCCTCTCTCTCCCCCTCTCTCTCCCCCTCTCTCTCCCCCTCTCTCTCCCCCTCTCTCTCCCCCCCTCTCCCCCCTCTCCCCTCTCTCCCCCTCTCTCCCCCTCTCTCCCCCTCTCTCCCCCTCTCTCCCCCTCTCTCCCCCTCTCTCCCCCTCTCCCCCTCTCTCCCCCTCTCTCCCCCTCTCTCCCCCCTCTCCCCCTCCCCCCTCCCCCTCCCCCTCCCCCTCTCCCTCTCCCTCTCCCTCTCCCTCTCCCTCTCCCCCTCCCTCTCTCTCCTCCATCCTTCTCTCCCACTCCCCCTGTCTGTTCCGTCTCTCTCTCTCACTGTCCCAATCCATTTCTCTTCCCGTACCATTTTTCTCCCTCAATCCTCCCTATTTCTTGCCCCCTCCCCCCTTTCCACCTCCCCCCTCTCCACCTCCCCTCTCTCCACTCGCCCATTCTCCTCCTCCCTCTCTCTCTCCCTCCTTCTCTCCCAATTCCTCTCTCCTCCACTCCCCCTCTCTCTCTTCTCTCACGCTCTCTCCCTCCCCTCACTTTCTCCGCTTCTCCTCTCTCTCCCCCTCTCTCTATCTCCTCCCTCCCCCTCGCACCCTCCCTCTCACCCTCGCACCCTCCCTCTCACCCTCGCACCCTCCCTCTCACCCTCCCTCTCCCCTCCGCCTCTCTCTACCCCTCCCCCTCCCCCTCTCTCACCTTCCCTCTCTCTCTTCCTCTCCCCATCCCCCTGCCATCTCCCTCCCCCTCCCCCTCCCCCTCCCCCTCTCTCTCCCCCTCTCTCTCCCCCTCTCTCTCCCCCTCTCTCTCCCCCTCTCTCTCCCCCTCTCTCTCCCCCTCTCTCTCCCCCTCTCTCTCCCCCTCTCTCTCCCCTCTCTCTCTTTCCCCTCCCTCTCTATCCCCTCTCTCTCACCCCTCCCTCTCGTACTCCGTTCCATCTCTCTGCCTCACCCCTCCCTCTCTCTCCATCTCCTTCTATCTCTCCCTCCTCCATTTCCCTTTCCCACCCCCTCTCCCCTCCCTCTCTCTCCCCCTCTTTCCCTCCTTCACTCTCCCCCTCCACTCTCCCCCTCCTTCACTCTCCCCCTCCTTCTCTCTCCCCTCCCCTCTCTCTCCCCTCTCCCTCTCTCTCTCCCCATCCCCTCTCTCTGCCACCCTCCCCCTGTCGCCCCTCCCCCTCTATCCTCGTACCTCACTCTCCCCCTCCCTCCCTCTCTCTCCCCCTTTATCTCCCCATCTCTCTCCCTCTCTCTCTCACACTCTTCCCTCCCTCTCTCTCCCCCTCACTCTCTCTCCCATCCGTCTCTCTCTCTCTCCCCTCTGTCTCTCTCTCTCCCCTCTCTGTCCCCACTCTCGCCACCTCCCCCTCCCTCTTTCACCTCCTCCTCCCTCTTTCACCTCCTCCTCCTTTCATCCACTTCCTCTCTCTCCCCTTCCCTCCCTCCGTCTCCCTCTCTCTCTTCCTCCCTCAATCTCCCCATCTCTCTCCCCTCCCTCCCTCACTCTTCCCTCGCTCTCTCCCCTCCCCCTCTAGCCCTCCCCTTCTCTTTCCGCCCTCCCCCCGTCTCCCCCTCCCTCTTTAACGTCCTCCTTTTTCATCCCCTTCTTCTCTCTCCCCTTCCATTTCCCTCTCCTCCCTCTCTCTCTCCCCATCCCCCTCTCTCTCCCACCCTCCCCTTGGTGCCCCCTCCCCCTCTATCCCTCTCTATCCCCCTCCCCCTCTATCCCCCTCCCCCTCTATCCCCCTCCCCCTCTCTCCCCTCCCCCTCTCTCCCCTCCCCCTCTCTCCCCTCCCCCTCTCTCCCCTCCCCCTCTCCCCCTCCCTCTCTCCCCCTCTCTCCCCTCCCCCTCTCTCCCCTCCCCCTCTCTCCCCTCCCCCTCTCTCCCCTCCCCCTCTCTCCCCCCCCTCTCTCTCCCCCCTCCCTCTCTCTCTTCCCCCCTCAATCTCCCCATCTCTCTCCCCCTCCCTCCCTCACTCTTCCCTCGCTCTCTCCCCCCCTCTAGCCCTCCCCCTCTCTTTCTGCTCTCCCCCCCCTCTTCCCTTCTCTCTACACGCTCTCCCCATTCTCCCTGTCTCCCCCTCACACCCCATTTTCCCCCTGTCCCCCCTCTCTCTCTCCCCTGTCTTTTTCCTCTCTCTCCTCCGTTTCTGTCTCCCTTCCTCCCTTGCTCTCTCCCCATCCCCCTCCTCCTCTCTCCCCCTCTCCTCTCTCCCCCTCTCCTCTCTTCTCTCTGCACATTCTCTCTATTTTCCCTCTCTCCCCCTTCACTGCCCATTCTCCCTCTCTCCCCTCCTCTCTCTCTCTCCGCTGTCTTTCTTCCTCTCCCTCCTCTGTTTCTCTCTCTCTCTCACCCCTTCCTCTCTCCCTTCCTCTCTCCCCTCCTCTCTCCCCCTCTCTCCCACCCCTCTCCCCCCCTCTCTCTCCCCCCTCTCCCTCCTTCACTCTGTCCCCCTTCTCTCTCCCCTCCCCCCTCTCTCCCCCCCCCCTCTCCCCCTCCCCTCTCTCCCCCCCTCTCTCCCCCTCTCTCTCTCTCCCTCCTCCCTCCCTCTCTCTCTTTCCCTCTCCCTCTCTCTCCCCTCTCTCTCCCCCCTCCCTCTCATACTCCGTTCCATCTCTCTCCTCCCCCCTCCCCCTCTCTCCCCTTCCTCTCACCCCCTCCCCCTCTCTCCCCTCCCTCTTTCACCTCCTCCTTCTTTATCCCCTTCTTCTCTCTCCCCTTCCATTTCCCTCCCCCTCCCTCTCTCTCTCCCCCTCTCCCTCTCTCTCCCCTCTCCCTCTCTCTCCCCTCACCTCTCTCTCCCCCTCACCTCTCTCTCCCTCTCTCTCCCTCTCCCCCTCTCTCCCCCTCTCTCCCCCTCTCTCCCCCTCTCTCCCCCTCTCTCCCCCTCTCTCCCCCTCTCTCCCCCTCTCTCCCCCTCTCTCCCCCCTCTCCCCCTCTCTCCCCCCTCTCCCCCCCTCTCCCTCCCTCCCTCCCTCTCCCCCTCCCCCCTCTCTCCCCTCCCCCTCTCTCCCCTCCCTCTCTCTCCCCCTCCCTCTCTCTCCCCTTCCCTCCGTCTCTCCCTCTCTGTTCCGTCCCTCTCTCTCACTCCCCCAATCCATTTCTCTTTCCGTTCCATTTTTCTCCCTCAATCCTCCCTATTTCTTGCCGCCTCCCCCCCTCCACCTCCCACCTTTCCACCTCCCCCCTCTCCACCTCCCCTCTCTCCCCTCTCTCCCCTCGCCCATTCTCCTCCTCCCTCTCTCTCTCCCTCCTTCTCTCCCACTCCTTCTCTCTCTCCCCCAATTCCTCTCTCCTCCACTCCCTCCCTCTCTCTTCTCTCACGCTCTCTCCCTCCCCTCACTTTCTCCGCTTCTTCTCCTCTCTCTCCCCCTCTCTCTGTCCCCTCCCAACCCTCCCTCCCCCTCGCACCCTCCCTCTCACCCTCTCACCCTCCCTCTCCCATCCGCCTCTCTCTACCCCTCCCCCTCCCCCTCTCTCACCCTCCCTCTCTCTCTTCCCCTCCCCATCACCCTCCCATCTCCCTCCCCCTCCCCCCCTCTCTCCCCCTTCCCCTCTCTCTCCCCTCTCTCTCTTTCCCCTCCCTCTCTATCCCCTCTCTCTCACCCCTCCCTCTCGTACTCAGTTCCATCTCTCTGCCTCACCCCTCCCTCTCTCTCCATCTCCTTCTATCTCTCCCTTCTCCATTTCCCTTTCCCACCCCCTCTCCCCTCCCTCTCTCTCCCCCCTCTTTCCCTCCTTCACTCTCCCCCTCCTTCACTCTCCCCCTCCTTCACTCTCTCCCTCCTTCTCTCTCCCCTCCCCTCTCTCTCCCCTCTCCCTCTCTCTCTCCCCATCCCCTCTCTCTGCCACCCTCCCCCTGTCGCGGCCTCCCCCTCTATCCTCGTACCTCACTCTCCCCCTCCCTCCCTCTCTCTCCCCCTTTCTATCTCCCCATCTCTCTCCCTCTCTCTCTCACACTCTTCCCTCCCTCTCTCTCCCCCTCACTCTCTCTCCCATCCGTCTCTCTCTCTCCCCTCTCTGTCCCCACTCTCGCCACCTCCCCCTCCCTCTTTCACCTCCTCCTTCTTTCATCCACTTCCTCTCTCTCCCCATCCTTCCCTCCCTTCCCTCTCCCTCTCTCTCTTCCTCCCTCAATCTCCCCATCTCTCTCCCCCTCCCTCCCTCACTCTTCCCTCGCTCTTTCCCCTCCCCCTCTAGCCCTCCCCTTCTCTTTCCGCCCTCCCCCCGTCTCCCCTTCCCTCTTTAACGTCCTCCTTCTTCATCCCCTTCCTCTCTCTCCCCTTCCATTTCCCTCTCCTCCCTCTCTCTCTCCCCATCCCCCTCTCTCTCTCACCCTCCCCTTGGTGCCCCCTCCCCCTCTATCCCCCTCCCCCTCTATCCCCCTCCCCCTCTATCCCCCTCCCCCTCTATCCCCCTCCCCCTCTATTCCCCTCCCCCTCTATTCCCCTCCCCCTCTATCCCCCTCCCCCTCTCTCCCCTCCCTCTCTCTCCCCTCCCTCTCTCTCCCCTCCCTCTCTCTCCCCTCCCTCTCTCTCCCCTCCCTCTCTCTCTTCCCCCTCTCTCTCTTCCCCCCTCAATCTCCCCATCTCTTTCCCCCTCCCTCCCTCACTCTTCCCTCGCTCTCTCCCCCTCTTCCCTTCTCTCTACACGCTCTCCCCATTCTCCCTCTCTCCCCTCACACCCCATTCTCCCCCTGTCCCCCCTCTCTCTCTCCCCTGTCTTTTTCCTCTCTCTCCTCCGTTTCTGTCTCCCTTCCTCCCTTGCTCTCTCCCCATCCCCCTCCTCCTCTCTCCCCCTCTCCTCTCTTCTCTCTGCACATTCTCTCTATTTTCCCTCTCTCCCCCTTTACTGCCCATTCTCCCTCTCTCCCCTCCTCTCTCTCTCTCCGCTGTCTTTCTTCCTCTCCCTCCTCTGTTTCTCTCTCTCTCTCCCTTCCTCTCTCCCTTCCTCTCTCCCTTCCTCTCCCCCTCTCTCTCTCCCCCTCTCTCTCTCCCCTCTCTCTCCCCCTCTCTCTCCCCCTCTCTCCCCCTCTCTCCCCCCCCCCCCCCCCCCCTCCCCCCCTCTCCCCCTCTCTCTCCCCCCTCTCTCCCCCCTCTCCCCCCTCTCTCCCCCTCTCTCCCCCCTCTCCCCCTCTCTCCCCCTCTCCCCCTCTCCCCCTCTCCCCCCTCTCCCCCCTCCCCCCTCTCCCCCTCCCCCCTCTCCCCCCTCTCCCCCCTCTCCCCCTCTCCCCCCTCTCCCCCCCCCCCCCCCCCTCCCCCCTCTCCCCCTCCCCCCCTCCCCCCCCTCCCCCCCCCCCTCTCCCCCCTCTCCCCCCTCTCCCCCTCTCTCCCCCTCTCTCTCCCCCTCTCCCCCTCTCCCCCTCCCCCCCCCCTCTCCCCCTCTCCCCCCCTCTCCCCCCCTCCCTCTCCCCCCCCCTCTCCCCCACTCTCTCCCCCCTCTCTCCCCCCTCTCTCCCCCCCTCTCTCCCCCCTCTCTCCCCTCTCTCCCCCTTCCTCTCGCCCCCTCCCCCTCTCTCCCCCTCCCTCTTTCACCTCCTCCTTCTTCATCCCCTTCTTCTCTCTCCCCTTCCATTTCCCTCCCCCTCCCTCTCTCTCTCCCCATCCCCTCTCTCCCACCCTCCCCTTGGTGCCCCCTCCCCTCCTATCCCCTCCCCCTCTATCCCCCTCCCTCTCTCTCCCCTCTCTCTCTCACACTCTTCCCTCCCTCTCTCTCCCCTCTCTCTCTCCCCCTCTCTCTTTCACCTCCTTCTTTCATCCCCTTCCTCTCTCTCCCCCTCCCTCCCTCTCCTCTCCCTCTCTCTTCTCCCCTCTCAATCTCCCCATCTCTCTCCCCCTCCCTCTCTCACTCTTCCCTCTCTCCCTCTCTCCCCTCACTCTCTCCCCCTCTCCCCTTTCTCTTTCTCCCTCTCCCTCACTCTCCCCCTCCCCCTCCAGCCCCCTCCCTGTCCCTCTCCATCCCCCTCCCTCCCCTCCCTCTCTCTCCACCTCCCCTCTCTAGCCCTCCCCCTCTCTTGCTGCCCTCCCCCCTCTCTCCCCATCTCCTCCCTTCTCCTTACACACTCTCCCCATTCTCCTCCTCTCCCCTCCCCCCTCTCTCTCTCTCTCTCTCTCTCTCTCCCCTGTCTTTCTTCCTCTCTCTCCTCCGTTTCTCTCTCCCTCCCTCCCTTGCTCTCTCCCCATCCCCCTCCTCCTCTCTCCCCCTCTCCTCCCCTCTCCCCTTCTCCTCCCTTCTCTCTACATACTCTCCCCATTCTCCCTCTCTCCCCTCCTCTCTCTCTCTCTCTGCTGTCTTTCTTCCTCTCTCTCCTCCGTTTCTCTCTCTCTCCTTTACTCTCTCTGCCCCTTCCTCTCTCTCCACCCTCTCTCCCCACTCTCCCCTCTCTTTCCCCCTCCCCTTCCCTACCCCTCCTCCTCTCTCCCCACCTCCTTGTCCCTCTCTCCCCTTCCTCTCTCTCTCTCTCCCCTTCCTCTCTCTCTCCCCTCCCTCCCTCTCTCCCCCTTCCTCCCTCTCTCCCCCTCTCTCCCCCTCTCTCCCCCTCTCTCCCCCTCTCTCCCCCTCTCTCCCCCTCTCCCCCCCCTCTCCCCCCCCTCTCCCCCTCTCTCCCCCTCTCTCCCCCTCTCTCCCCCTCTCTCCCCCTCTCTCCCCCTCTCTCCCCCTCTCTCCCCCTCTCTCCCCCTCTCTCCCCCTCTCTCTCTCCCCCTCTCTCCCTCTCCCCCCTCTCTCCCTCTCTCCCCCTCCCTCTCTCCCCCTCTCTCTCTCCCCCTCCCTCTCTCCCCCTCCCTCTCTCCCCCTCCCTCTCTCCCCCTCCCTCTCTCCCCCCTCTCTCTCCCCCTCCCTCTCTCCCCCTCTCTCTCCCCCTCCCTCTCTCCCCCTCCTCTCTCCCCCTCCCTCTCTCCCCCCTCTCTCCCCCTCTCTCTCCCCCTCTCTCCCCCTCTCTCCCCCTCTCTCTCCCCCCTCCTCTCCCCCCTCCTCTCCCCCCTCCTCTCCCCCTCTCTCTCCCCCTCCTCTCCCCCCTCCTCTCCCCCCTCCCCTCTCCCCCCTCCTCTCTCCCCCCTCTCCCCCTCCCTCTTTCCCCTCCTCTCTCTCTCTCCCCCTGCCTCTCTCTTCCCCTCGGTCCCCTTCTCTCCCTCCCTCTCTTTCTCTCTCCCCTCCCTCTCTTTCTCTCTCCCCTCCCTCTCTCTGTAGTAGTTGCTAGAGCTTAGAAGATTGAAGGGGATCTCATTGAAACCTAATAAAATATTGAAAAGCATAGAGTGAATATGGAGAGGATGTTTCCGATAGTGGGGGAGTCTAGGACCGGAGGGTACAGCCTCAGATGTCTATTAAACACAAGAGATGAGGAGGAATTCTTTAACCAGAAGGTGGTGAATCTGTGGAATTCATTGCCATGGACAAGTGGAGGCCAAGTCATTGGATATATTTAAATTGGAGGTGATAGGTCCTTGATTAGTCAGGCCTTCAAAGGCTATGGGGCGAAGGCAGGAGAATGGAGTTGAGGGGGATAATAAATCAGCCATGATGGAATGGTAAAGTAGCCTCGATGGCCTAATTCTGTTCCCAAGACTTGTGGTCTCTGAGCTCCTTTTCCTGTAAATGTTAGCATATGGCATTAGGGAGTTCCTAATTTTACTACATTTTGGCACCCTGCTTCTTAAAGATTTTCCGAGCCGTCTGTCAACCCAAGTGATTGAACAACTCACCTTCCCCTGTCGGGATGCCTTTCCAGACTCATCTGTGGCCTGTCTCCCCCCGAGCTGCTGACTCCACAGTCATTATTTCTGTTTTGTCCTTCCTGCTGCCCTTCTGTACATTTGAGACATCTCTGGATCCACTCTCCAGTTCTAACTGTGCTTCACTGAGGAATCGTTATGCATAGCAGGATTCAAAGGGGAAACATTTGCTAGCAAGTGAAAATGACTCTTGGACTGTCTGTTCGTACTTCTGAGTCAGGCTGACCTTCACCCATTCCCTTGCTGCCTTTACACGCAGATGCTTCAATGTGACATCTCCCTTTTAATGCCAGTTACAAAGTCCTCAGACTTGTTTACTTTGTCACAATAACTTCACCTGCTGCTCCAGCTCAAACCCAAAGATAAAGCTGCTGCAGTTGTAGATACTGTATGTCCTGCATGTGTATCTGTCCAATTCACTCGAAGTCAAGTGACCACTCCTAAACACAATATTGCAGGTATAGTCTCACCTATGCCGTATGTAATTGAGGTAAGAATATCTCTACTCTTGTACTCAAATGCTGTCAAAGTTTATCTTATAATTTGCCTTCCTATTTGTCTTGTATACTTTCAAATACTGATACCTTGCAAACTATCACCATCTAAAAATTTCTTTTCACACATTCACTCAGTCTGCCTATGTCCCCCTGAAGCCTCTCTGCATCCATCTCAGCTTTGTGCCATCAGCAAACTTGAAAGCACCACTTTTAAATCCCCTCATCCAAATCATGAACTTAGCTTTGAAAAGTTTGGGTCCAAGCATAAATCCCTGTTATGCTGCACTTATCACAGCCTCCAAACCCAAACATAGACCATTTATTCCTGCTTTGTTAACATAGAACAAAGAACAGAATAGCACATTCCATGATGTCTATACCAAATTAAGCTGAATCGTTCCTGCCTATAGGAATCATATTCCTCCATTCTCCATATATGTCTATATAAAAACTTCAAAAACCACAATGATAGCTGTTTTCTGTCTAGTAACCAATTCCTGGTTCATACCCGTATATTATCACCAACGATCAACATCCTGATTTTGTTACACTTCAGCTCAATTTCATTTGAGACACGAGTTCTAATGACCAATTGCTGTTGACCTGACCCTCTGGTTGCAGTTGGACTCGTGTTTTAAAAAAATCAACTATCAATTTAAAATATTTTTGTGAATGTTAAAGTGATGCCCATAGTGACTGTTTTGTCAGGTGACAGTTCCCTTCCTAACTTTTCTTTAATTTTATGCAGCTCTTTCTCTTTTGCCATGGGATGTTGCAGTGTGCCCAGCTCCTGTACAGTTCCTACTTCAAGAGCAGCATCACCACCATCGAAAAGCAATTTGGAATGTCCAGTTTCTCATCTGGAATCCTGTCAAGCATACAAGAGGTATAATTAATTCTAAACAGGCACCAGAATTGTTGGCATCAAATCAGAGTGCACATGGTGAATTTCATTCTGAGAATATATGGGGCTTGACGGTGTTTTTCTCTGCAGAGTCTTGGCTTGTAGTTGCTCATAAATGTACACTGCATTGCCAGTCATCACTAACATTGTGCTGCTGTTAAGTCCTCATCTATGGCAATGTCAGTTGGTTCTTTGGGATCTTCATGTTAGTCTTTTCTTTGGTACAACACCTGTCTGTGGTCCATATCACATGGGTAATATTTCTCATGCGCGTTTCTATTCATTTCTCTTGGACAGTGATTTCAGATAATTCTCTTGTTCAGCTCTTGTAGAAAGTGATGTGCTGTAGAATTCTGAGATGGCTTTCTTCAGCAGTTCTGCTTGCACAAGTGCCTGCAGATGCTGGAACCTGGAGCAAAACACAAATTGCTGTAGGAACTTGGTGTACCATGCAGCACCTATGGTGGCAAGAGACTGATTGGTCTCTGAGCAATATTTCTCAATGCATATCCTAGTTCTGTCTCTGTGAAAGTGCCTTTGACAATGCTTGAAGTCAATTCTCTGATTGTTTCCAGACTATACTGTCAAACAAAGTTTCCAGAAAGTGCATTGCAGTTGCATTTTCTGGCAGTTGTGCCTGTGGTTTTGGACTTTTCTCTTGGAAGGTGCATCTTGAGAGTAGTCTGGCTATGTGCTACAGTATGGCCCCATTGGACTACATTCCATGAAGATGATATGAGTCAGCATTCCCTAGAATGAGAACTCACCAAAGTTTCTTCAGATACATAAGAGACGAGAATGGTTATTGGAACACTGGAAAACAGTGCTGAAGAGGTAGTAGTAGTAAATATTTTGCACAAGTCTTCACTGTGGAAGTTCTAGGTATCAGGGTCATAAAGTGTGTGAAGTTACTGTTACTAGGGAGAAGGTTCTTGGGAAATTGAAAGGTCTGAAGGTCACCTTGACCAGATAGTGTACGCCCCAGTGTTCTGAAGGAGGTGGCTGAAGAGATTGTGGAGGCATTAGTAATGATCTTTCAAGAATCACTAGTTTCTGGAAAGGTTCCAGAAGAATGGAAAATTGCAAACGTCACTCCACTCTTCAAGAAGGGAAAGAGACAGAAGAAAGGAAATTATAGGCCAGTTAGTCTGGGAAGATGTTGGGGTCGATATTCAAGGATGAGGTCTCAGGGTGCTTGGAGGCAAATGATAAAATAGGGCATAGACAGCATGATTTCCTCAAGGGAAAATCTTGCTTGACAAATCTGTTGGAATTCTTTGAAGAAATTACGAGCAGGATAGACAAAGGAGAATCAGTTGATGTTGTGTACTTAGATTTTCAGAATGCATTTGACAAGGTGCCACACATGAGGCTGCTTTACAGGTTACGAGTCCTTGGTAATACAGGGAAGATTCTAGCATGGATAAAGCAGAGGCTCTGAGTGGGAATAAAAGGAGCCTTTTCCAGTTGGCTGCTGGTGACTAGTGGTGTGTTGGGACTGATTATTTTTACGTGGTATGTCAATGATTTGGATGATGAAATTGATGGCTTTCTTGCAAAGTTTGCAGATGATATGAAGATAGGTGGAGGTAGTTTTGAGGAAGTAGAGAGGCTACAGAAGGATTTAGATATATATGAGGAGAGTGGACAAAGAAATGGAAGGTGGATTACAGTGCCGGGAATTGTATGGCCATGGACTTCAGTAGAAGAAATGAAAGGGTAGACTACTTTCTAAATGGAGAGAAAATGCAAAAAATTTGAGGCACAAAAGGGCTGGGGAGACCTCGTGCAGGGTTCCCTAAAGGTTAATTTTCAGGTCGAGTCAGTGAAGAGGAAGGCAAATACAATGTTAGCATTCATTTTGATAGGACTAGAATATAAAAGCAAGGATGTAATGTTGAGGCTTTATAAAGCACTGGTGAGATCTCATTTGGAGTATTCTAAGACCTGAGGATACGGCCTCAGAATAGAAGGGGTGTCCTTTTAAAATGTAGATGAGGAGGAATTTGCATAGCCAGGAAGTGGTGAATCTGTGGAATCCTGTGCCACAGGCAGTTGTGGCTAAGTCTTTATGTATATTTAAAGCAGAGTTTGATAGATTCTTGATTGGTCAGGGCATGAAGGGATATCGGGAGAAGGCAGGAGATTGGGGCTGAGAGGAGAATTAGATCAGCCATGATGAAATGGCAGAGCAGACTCGATGGGCCAAATGGCCTAATTCTGCTGCTGTATCTTATGGCCCAATAACCAATGGTCTCACCTTAACGACTTTTTATCTTGTTTTCTCATGCTCGTTATTTATTGTTATTTGTTTATATTTGCATTTGTTGTTAAGAAGGCATATGGTGTGTGGGCATTCATCAACCGTAGGATTGAGTTCAAGAGCCGTGAGGTAATGTTACAGCTATATAAGATCTTAGTCAGACCTCACTTGGAATACTGTGTTCGGTTCTGATCACCTCACTACAGGAAGGATGCAGATACTATAGAGAGAGTGCAGAGGAGATTTACAAGGATGTTGCCTGGATTGGAGAGCGTACCTCATGAGAATAGGTTGAGTGAACTTGGCCTTTTCTCCTTGGAGCGACAGAGGATGAGAGGTGACCTGATAGAGGTGTATAAGATGATGAGAGGCATTGCTTGTGTGGACAGTCAGGGGCTGAAATGGCTCGCACAAGAGGGCATAGTTTTAAGGTGCATGGAAGTAGGTACAGGGGGGATGTCAGACATAAGTTTTTTTTATACAGAGAGTGGTAGGTGCGTGGAATGCACTGACAGGGATGGTAGTAGAGGCAGATACAATGGGGTCTTTTAAGACACTCTTAAATAGGTACATGGAGCTTAGAAAAATAGAGGGCTATGCGGTAGGGAAATTCTAGGCAGTTTCTAGAGTAGGTTACATGGTCGGCACAACATTGTGGGCCGAAGGGCCTGTAATGTACTGTGGATTTCTATTTGCGCAATTTATTGTTCATTGATCCTGTTTAGTTACTATTTCATAGATTTACTAAGAATGTCTGCAGGAAAAAGAATCTCAGGGTTCTATGTGGTGACGTGTATATACTCTGAAAATAAATTTTACTTTTAAACTTACATGCCACCATCAAGCTTGAAATTGATTTTCTTGCAGGAAAATATACAATAGAATTTATGAAAAATTATACAGAAACAAAGACTGACAAACAGCTAATGTGCAAAAGATATAAGTAGTGTAAATAAAAATAAAGACCATAAAACAAAGGAGCAGAAGTCGGCCATTCGGCCCATTGAGTCTGCTCCACTATTTTATCATGAGCTGATCCATTCTCCCACTTAGTCCCACTCCCCCGCCTTCTCACCATAACCTTTGAAGCCCTGGCTACTCAGATACCTATCAATCTCTGCCTTAAGTACACCCAGTGACTTGGCCTCCACTGCTGCCCATGGCAACAAATTCCATAGATTCACCACCCTCTGGCTAAAAAAATTTCTTCGCATCTCTGTTCTGAATGGGCGCCCTTCAATCCTTAAGTCATGCCCTCTTGTACTAGACTCCCCCATCATGGGAAACAACTTTGCCACATCCACTCTGTCCATGCCTTTCAACATTCGAAATGTTTCTATGAGGTCCCCCCTCATTCTTCTAAACTCCAAGGAATACAGTCCAAGAGCGGACAAACGTTCCTCATATGTAAACCCTCTCATTCCCGGAATCATTCTAGTGAATCTTCTCTGTACCCTCTCCAAAGTCAGCATATCCTTTCCTAAATAAGGAGACCAAAACTGCCCACAGTACTCCAAGTGAGGTCTTACCAGCGCCATAAAGAGCCTCAATATCACATCCCTGCTCCTATACTCTATTCCTCTAGAAATGAATGCCAACATTGCATTCGCCATCTTCACCACCGACTCAACCTGGAGGTTAACCTTAAGGGTATCCTGCACCAGGACTCCAAGTCCCGTTGCATCTCAGAACTTTGAATTCTCTCCCCATTTAAATAATAGTCTGCCCATTTATTTCTTCTGACAAAGTGCATAACCATATACTTTCCAACATTGTATTTCATTTGCCACTTCTTTGCCCATTCTTCCAATCTATGCAGGTCTCTCTGCAGACTCTCTGTTTCCTCAGCACTACGGCCCCTCCACCTACCTTTGTATCATCAGCAAACTTAGCCACAAAGCCATCTATTCCATAATCCAAATCGTTGATTACAATGTTAAAAGAAGCGGCTCCAACACGGACCCCTGTGGAACACCACTAGTAACCAGAAGCCAATAAATAAAAATAAATAAATAACACAGAACATGAGTTGTAGAGCCCTTGGAAGTGAGTGTATAGGTTGTGGAGTCAGTTCATTTTTGAGGTGAATGAAGTTATTCACAGGAACCTGATATTTGTTGGTTGGGTGGAGGAGAGGAGAAGGTGGCGGCGTGACGCAGTGTGCGCGGCCGCTCCGAAATGATATCATATTTGTTAAGTAGGGGCCGTGCACAATCCTGATTTGATGGAGACAGACGTGAGAAGCACGGAGGAACATCTGGAGAAACTTCTGAAATGCCCGCTTCACTGCTGCTGCTACTGTGCGATCGAGAATCTCCGGAGGAGAAGGCCCCAAATCCTCGGCTTTGCCTATTACCGGGGTTGGGGTCGAAGCGCTCGGCAGAGATGGTGCTTGGTGCTCGGTGTCGGAGGGCTGGTCAGAGGCTCGACGTTTTCGGAGGGACTCAAGAGTTGGCTGTGGTCGGGTGCTTCCAGGGTGCTGCATCGGCAAGTTTGCGGCGCTGGAGGTTCGTGGCAGGGAGAGTTTTGCTTCCTTCTGTCATCTGTGTGAGATGAAGGGACTTCCGAGAGACTTTGAGACTTTTTTTTACCGTGCCCATGGTCTGTTCTTTATCAAATTATGGTATTGCTTTGCACTGTTGTAACTATATGTTATAGTTATGTGGTTTTTGTCAGTTTTCAGTCTTGGTTTGTCTTGTGTTTCTGTGGTATCATTCTGGAGGAACATTGTATCATTTCTTAATGCATGCATTACTAAATGACAATAAAAGAGGACTGAGAGTCCTCATAATCTAATCTAATAACCATTCCTGGACTTGGTGGTGTGAGACCGAAGGCTCCTCTACCTCTTGCCTGATGGTATAAGCAAGAAGAGAAGTCAAAGTAGATGATTTCATATTTTCCAAATTATAGTGTTCAGTCTGGTCATTTCATTGGTCCTTCCAGATCCCATATTAAGGTTGTGAACTGCTGGAGTCCTAGTACTAATCCCATGATCACTCACTATTCATGGTCTCTCAATCCATTTATTCCACCTCCTTGTTTGTGAACTAATCCTCACTTTACATCAGTATTTAAAGAAACAACCAAGAGATGAAACATTGCCCAAGAGAACTGTCTCAAAAGACGTTCATAGAACATAGAAACATAGAATAGTACAGCACAGTACAGGCCCTTCGGCCCACAATGTTGTGCCGACCCTCAAACCCTGCCTCCCATATAAGCCCCCACCTTAGATTCCTCCATATACCTGTCTAGTAGTCTCTTAAACTTCACTAGTGTATCTGCCTCCACCACTGACTCAGGCAGTGCATTCCACGCACCAACCACTCTCTGAGTAAAAAACCTTCCTCTAATATCCCCCTTGAACTTCCCACCCCTTACCTTAAAGCCATGTCCTCTTGTATTGAGCAGTGGTGCCCTGGGGAAGAGGTGCTGGCTATCCACTCTATCTATTCCTCTTATTATCTTGTACACCTCTATCATGTCTCCTCTCATCCTCCTTCTCTCCAAAGAGTAAAGCCCTAGCTCCCTTAATCTCTGATCGTAATGCATACCTTCTAAACCAGGCAGCATCCTGGTAAATTTTCTCTGTACCCTTTCCAATGCTTCCACATCCTTCCTATAGTGAGGTGACCAGAACTGGACACAGTACTCCAAGTGTGGCCTAACTAGAGTTTTATAGAGTTTCATCATTACATCGCGACTCTTAAACTCTATCCCTCGATTTATGAAAGCTAACACCCCATAAGCTTTCTTAACTACCCTATCCACCTGTGAGGCAACTTTCAGGGATCTGTGGACATGTACTCCAAGATCCCTCTGCTCCTCCACACTACTAAGTATCCTGCCATTTACTTTGTACTCTGCCTAGGAGCAGAATTAGGCCATTTGGCCCATCGAGTCTGCTCCACCATTTCATTGTGGCGGATCGAATTTTTCCTCTCAGCCCCAGTCCCCTGCTTTCCTCCTGTACTCCTTCATGCCCTGACCAATCAAGAATCTATCGACATCTGCCTTAAACATATATAAAGACTTGGCCTCCATAGCTGCCTGTGACAATGAATTCCAGATTCACCACTCTCTGGCTAAAGAAATTCCTCCTCATCTCTGTTCTAAAAGGAGACCCCTCTATTTTGAGGCCGTGTCACTCCCACCATAGGAGAAATCCTCTCCACATCCACTCAATCAAGTCCTTTCAGCATTTAATAGGTTTCAATGAGGTCACCCCTCATTCTTCAGAATTCCAGTGAATACAGGTCCAGAGATATCAAACACTCTCCATATGACAAGCAGTTCGATCCTGGAATCATTTTCATGAACCTCATTTGAACCCTCTCCAGTTTCAGCACATCCTTTCTCAGATAAGGGGACTAAAACTGCTCACAATACTCCAAATGAAGCCTCACCAGGTCTCTATAAAGCCTCGACATTACATCTTCGATTTTATATTCTAGGCCTCTTGAAATGAGTGATAACATTATTTTTCCTCCTCACCACAGATTCAACCTGCAATTAATCTTTAGGGAATACTGCACAAGGACTCCCAAGTCTCTTTGCACCTCAGGTTTTTGTATTTTCTCTCCATTTAAAAAATAGTCAACCCTTTTATTTCTTTTACCAAAGTGCATGACCATACACTTCCCAACACTGTATTCCATCTGGAACTTCTTTGCCCATTCACCTAATCTGTCCTAGTCCTTCTGTAGCCTCCTACTTCCTCAAAATTACCTTCTCAGACATCCCACCCTGCAAAAACTCATTGCAGGGAGGTAGCACCATCAATTTGTGAGAGACTCCCGGAACTTCCGGGAGAGGTAGGATGTCTGCTCCTTAGCAGCTAGCCAGCTAGTTTAAACAATGTTAGCTATGCTAATGAACAAATGACACCTGTTAAACACACCTCAACATGTCTTTTACAGTCTTAACCCACCATGGACAAGAGAAAAGTCACTGTTGCAAACAGTGCAGTGAGCAATATTGTCATTATTTTTGACCCCTATTAGGCAGGGGTACACCTTAGGGTAGTCTGGGGTGATGTACGTTTTATATTTTCTTTTTTTGGAACACTCTGCCATGGTGCACACTCTCTCTCTCGATCTCGCGCTTTCTCGCTCGCTCTCAAAAAAATTGATTTCCGGGATATTGTATATAATTTGGGGCATCAGGGAGCCACTATCAATATGCGGGAGACTCCCGGAACTTCCGGGAGAGGTGGGATGTCTGCCTTCTCCTCCACCCATCTTCATATCGTCTCAACTTTGCAACAAATCCATCAATTCCATCATCCAAATCATTGACATATAACGTAAAAAGAATCGGTCCCAACACAACCCTGTGGAACACTACTAGTCACTGACAGCCAGTCAGAAAAGGCTCCCTTCATTCCCAGTCTTTGCCTCGGCTTTATCCATGCTAGAATCTTTCCTTCAACACCATGGGCTCATAGCTTGTTAAGCAGCTTCATGTGTGGCACCTTGTCAAAGGCCTTCTGAAAATCCAAGTACACAACATCAACCAGTTTTCCTTTGTCTATCCTGCTTGTTATTTCTTCAAAGAATTCCAACAGATTTGTCAGGCAAGATTTTCTTTGGCTCATTTGGCCTGCTCCAGCGGCTCTGGGCGTTGTGTCTGTGAACTCCATGACGTTTTACTTGGGTATGTGATTTCCCAACCAATTTCTCTCGGGATCAATAAAGTATGACTATGACTACGATGAATGGAGGGTGAGGTTGTGGGCCTGCTCTGGGCTGCGTCTCTGGATTCACTTCCGTTCTAAATGTTATTTGCTTACTTTTATTGTTTGCACGATCTGTTTTTTTCTCTCTCTCTCTGCACATTGAGTATTTATTGGTCTTTGTTTTCAATGGGTTCTTTTGGGTTTCTGGTTTTGTGGCTGCTGGTAAAAAGATAAGTCTCATGAATGTATGCTGTATACATACTTTGATAATAAATGTACATTGAACTTTCACCTTTGAGGAGGTGCTAGATAGGAACTACAGAGAGGTAGTCTCCCCAAAGTTGGAGAAGGTAGGTAGCTGGGTAACTGTCAAGAGAGGGAAAGGAAATAGGCAGGCAGTGCAGAATACCCTTGTGGCTGCTATTCCTCTAAATAGTAAGTATACTGCTTTGGATAGTTTCCATTCAAACAACAAAGACAAGATTTTCTTTCATTTTAACAACTTTACTTTTTCCCTTTATGCTTGCTATGCAAGGCTTCCATTTTTTACCCAACATCCCTCATTCTCCTCCTTTCACATGCCCAAAACAGGGGAAGTGAACATCCCTCAAAGCCCAAATTAACAATATATAATAACATTTGGTGGAATCAATGAGAGAATAGTTGGCTGCAACACAAGTTATTTGTAGTCTGTTTTTGTTGGGGTCACCATGGACAAATTCAGAATAGATAAACAGCATAGTCAATACCTTCAGACATTGCAAGGTTTTCTCCTGCCAATGTACTCCATACAGCTCCTTGGATCATTCTTGATTGCCAACAGAGAGGTGAAAATCTTCCTCCTTCTCCCATCAGTACAATAAAGTGTCTCCCTTGAGTCCCCCCATCAGGAAGATTTACGAGTCATCCCATCACTGAAACCAACGAGCCTCCGTGAGCTATCTTTTCCAAGTTGTTGAAACTTCAGGAATACCTTATCAGATTCAATTTTGTGCACCATCTTGTTTGCCTCATGTACAGTTTGTACTACAGCTTTTTTGTGGTGAATGACAAGTTGCAGGCATCAAACAGGATGTGAGGTCTGTTTGTCTTGCCACCCATAGATCTGGCCAGTCTTTGACCTAAGTTGTTCAGCTTCAGCTTCACTGGGAGTGCATCCCGCTGTATGGCACGCGAGAATTCCATGCGGATTGTCTGAAGAATCCTGATGTAGCACATGACCATGCCAGCTTCTGGGGTTTAGATGCTCTGCGGAGAGTGTGGATGGCGAAGTGGTCCCTTTAAAGATTCAGGCCTGTTCCACTAATTGGCAGCCATGTTTTGGCACTAGGAATTTGCTATTTAAAGAGCACCTGAACACTAGTTTGGTGCTCAATCATCATTTCTTCCTTGGTTCAGTCTATGTTTGCGTTTTGGAGTTCTGTCTTTTTTGGATTCTATTCTATGATCTAGTCAAGAACTGTGTTCTCGTCTCAGTCTTTATGTCGTGTCTCAGGTCTAGTCTCAGATACTTAAGCACTTGGGTCCTTCCCGTCCTCACCTCGGTCTCTGTCTTGTCATACTGTCCCTACATTACAGAATCTGTCATGTTCCTTGCATCCAAGCTGAAAGACTGACTTTAGCTTAGGGATGACTGTCGTGGCAAAGTTTTGTGAACCTCCCTATATTAATCCAATCACATGACATTTTGAATCTTGCTAGTAAAAAACAGCTGGATCCACTTAGGACATCTTTCCACCTGTTTTCCACATTATTTTCTTGACCTTTTTATACCAGTAGAGTGATGCACCTGATGGACCATGCACACAACTTTTGAGTTTCCCGAGAGTTTCCTTCACTTCTGGCTTCAGGCGGGGATTGAATGTAAATGTCACGTGACAGCTCTATTCCCTGTAAGAATATGGATTTTATGTCCATGGAATGGGGTTGCCAATGCTTTTGGCACATCACTGTGAGACAGACTGATGCGCATGTTGGTGAGACTTTTTGGAGTTCTTTTAAGTTCAAAAACCTCTAGCCACCAGGCGTGCATTTGGTGTAATTCCTGTCAGTGTTTCTTTCAGGGTGCACACTGTTGGATCTCTGTTATTTTTCTCATCCTTAATGGGCCAGGAATGGCGAGGAGTTTTAATTCTAATAATCATTTATTTGAAAGTTCAAACAAACATACAAATACGAGGCACACCAAGTGCAGAGCTAAGAAGCACAGCAGAGATTCAGTGAAAAGCAAAGAAGTAAAAAGAAGAGACGGGACCTCTAAAAATTCAATATCCTTTATACTGGAGTTAGTTAAAAAAAAATCCTTAGATAAGAATAAACCAGCAGTCACGTGGGTAAGGTGCTAATATTGAGTAATGAAAAGGTACAAATAACTACTATGCTGCTTTCTGCCAGTAACCACCACGTACTGTGAAAAATACATGAAATCATTTAAAAAAAGTACAACTTATGATTAAGCTATGACTTTAGTCTCACATTAACTCATCTAATATGCTATAAAAACATAAATTAAAACAGTGGTTTCCAACAGTCCCCCTTTTGATTCTACAAGGGACCCTGGCAGAATCACACCTGAAAATTCAGAGGCAGAAAAAAATTAAAACATCTACATTACAGGGTGATCAAAAGCTACTTCTGAAAAGCATTTATAGTATTGCATCATGAGAAAGGGAAACAGGCAAAATATAACAACAAGCATCAAAATAAAGTTCACCATGTCCAATAACAGTATTCGTGCTTGACAGTACTTGTCTTAATCTGGAGTCACTTTAGATGGCTTGCAGTGGCTGGTGTGCTTCCACTTTCTTTTACCTTCTACATAAACTGCTGATTGGTAATTAACAGTACAGCACTTGGTCAGTACCTTACCACTAAGCTCCAGGGCTTTCTTGATCATTATCCATTCGCCAGGAATCAAGATGAGTCCTCCTTTTTGATGGACCACTCCAAGCACCAAAAATCTGTTGAGAAGCAGACTAAACAGCCTGTGTTTAGATTTACACAATAATCGACTAAACTATTTGCCATAATATGTATATCAGCCTCTCTGAGGTCAAGAGCTCCCAATAATCACATAGGCCGCCTTTTACTTCAAATGGACTCAGTTTTGTTTTCTTGTTTGAGGTAGCTCTGATGCTGCATAAGCCAAAGGAAGAGCTGTAGACCACGGTACACCTTCCTCTTGATACTTAGTCATTCATTGTTTGATGATGCCATTCATTCTTTCAACCTGTCCTGATGACTCTGGATGATGTGGGCAATAAAAAGACCATTCAATGTTCATCAGTCAACATAATTCTTGACAAACATTCCCAGTGAAAAGCGTTCCTTAGTCAGAGTCAATGTAGGATGCAATCCCTGTTGAAGAATATAGTCCTAAATCAGAGTTTTGGCTGCATGTATGGCAGTACTTTTTCTTGCTGGGATGGCTTCCATCCATCTTGAAAATTTCTCGACTATTACCAGAATATCTGAATATCCTTGGCACTTTGGTAAAGTAATGTAGTCCACGTGTAGATGGACCAGGCAGGTCAGGAGGACATAGTTGTGGTAGCTTCTCCATTGATCTGGGGTCTGTTTTCTGGCATGCTATAGATCTCTCAAATGTTTGTCTTGCTTGTATACTGAACTTTGGATTCCACTACCATTAGGAGAATCTGCCAACCATCTTTTGCACTCCATTGTGTTCTAAGGAATGTATCATCTGTGGCAGCTCAGCTGGGGCCACCAGTCTATGACTCATGCCATATCTCTATACTCTGTCATTGTTTAACAACCCACCATTTTCCACCCAGTATCACTTTCCTTCATTTGAGTACTGATATTCTTGAATATCTTGCATGTTCATCTGTGACAGTGTTTCACTTGGTTTTCATGGTCTCAGTTATTAGATTTTATTCCATTACTTCCATTTTCTTTATTCCTTCTTTCGCTGCTCTTTTTGCAGTTTTGTCTGCGAATGCATTTCCACAGCTTTCTATTGTGGTCATTTTAATGTGACCTTTACCTTTTAATACTGCAATTTCTGATGGTAGTCACATGACTTCCATAAGTTCTCGAACAAATTCACCAATTTTGAGTGGAGTTCCCACAGCTGTAAGAAATCCTGTCTCCATAATTTTCTGAAGTCTGGAAGCATATTGAGAATCTCTGCAGATATTAGCTGATGTTCCTTCTGCTAGCTTACAGGCTTCAGTCAAAGCTTTCAGTTCTGCCTGCTGTACAGAGGTATGAGGAGCCCTGTTTCCTGAGGTCAGCACTTGATTTTCTGTGACAACAGCCCAACCAGCCTTTTGAATTCCTCTTTCAATGTTTGAGAAATCATCAGTGTTACATAGAAACATAGAAAATAGGTGCAGGAGTAGGTCATTCAGCCCTTCGAGCCTGCACCGCCATTCAGTATGATCATGGCTGATCATCACTCAGAACCCTGTACCTGCTTTCTCTCCATACCCCCTGATCCCTTTAGCCACAAGGGCCATATCTAACTCCCTCTTAAATATAGCCAATGAACTGGCCTCAACTGTTTCCTGTGGCAGAGAATTCCACAGATTCACCACTGAAGAAGTGTGAAGAAGTTTTTCCTCATCTCGGTCCTAAAAGGCTTCCCCTTTATCCTTAAACTGTGACCCCTCGTTCTGGACTTCCCCAACATCGGGAACAATCTTCCTGCATCTAGCCTGTACAATCCCTTTAGAATTTTATACGTTTCAATAAGATCCCCCATCAATCTTCTAAATTCCAGAGAGTATAAGCCTAGTCAATCCAGTCTTTCTTCATATGAAAGTCTTGCCATCCCAGGAATCAATCTGGTGAACCTTCTTTGTACTCCCTCTCTGGCAAGAATGTCTTTCCTCAGATCAGGGGACCAAAACTGCACACAACACTCCAGGTGTGGTCTTACCAAGGCCATGTAACAACTGCAGTAGAACCTCCCTGCTCCTGTACGCGAATCCTCTTGCTATGAATGCCAGCATACCATTCACCTTTTTCACCGCCTGCTGTACCTGCATGCCCACTTTCAATGACTGGTGTACAATGACACCCAGGTCTCGTTGCACCTCCCCTTTTCCTAATCCACCATCATTCAGTTGATAATCTGTTTTCCTATTCTTGCCACCAAAGTAGATAACCTCACATTTATCCACATTAAATTGCTTCTGCCATGAATTTGCCCACTCACCTAACCTATCCAAGTCACCCTGCATCCTTATAACCATATAACCATATAACAATTACAGCACGGAAACAGGTCATCTCAGCCCTTCTAGTCCATGCCGAGCTCTTACCCTATCCTATTCCCACCGACCTGCACTCAGCCCATAACCCTCCATACCTTTCCTGTCCATATGTCTATCCAATTTAACTTTAAACGACAACATAGAACCTGCCTCAACTACTTCTGCTGGAAGCTCATTCCACACAGCTACCACTCTCTGAGTAAAGAAGTTCCCCCTCATGTTACCCCTAAACTTTTGTCCTCTAATTCTCAACCCATGCCTTCTTGTTTGAATCTTCCCCACTCTCAACGGAAAAAGTCTAACCACGTCAACTCTGTCAATCTCCCTCATAATTTTAAACACCTCTGTCAGGTCTCCCCTCAACCTTCTATGCTCCAAAGAATAAAGACCTAACTTGTTCAACCTTTCTCTGTAACTTAGGAGATGAAACCCAGGCAACATTTTAGTAAACCTCCTCTGTACTCTCTCAATTTTATTGACATCTTTCCTATAATTCGGTGACCAGAACTGTACACAATATTCCAGATTTGGCCTTACCAATGCCTTATACAAATTCAACATTACATCCCAACTCCTATACTCAGTGCTGTGATTAATAAAGGCCAGCAAACCAAAAGCTTTTTTCACCACCCTATCCACATGAGATTCCATCTTCAGGGAACTATGCACCACTATTCCTAGATCCCTCTGTTCTAAAGCATTCTTTAATGCCCTACCATTTACCATGTGTAGGTTTCCCCCGCCATCCGAAGGCAGGGCGTTCCTATGAAATGGTTCGTAAGCCGAAATGTCGTAAAGCGAAGAAGCAATTACCATTTATTTATATGGGAGAATTTTGTGAGCGTTCACAGACCCAAAAATAACCGACCAAATCATGCCAAATAACACATAAAACCTAAAATAACAGTAACATATAGTAAAAGAAGGAATGATATGATAAATACACAGCCTATATAAAGTACAAATACTTTTCCACAATCATTACTGAACTGTTCTCCATAGCGAAAATCTCACGCAAGCGCCGTCGGTAGAAAATCTCACTCGAGCGCTGTTGGCAAAAACACGGCGCAAGCGCTCTCCAGTAACCTTTAAGCTATGAAGCTGCCAAATCATAGCAAATAACACGTAAAAATACACAGCCAATATAAAGTAGAAATAATGTATGTACAGTGTAGTATCACTTACCGGAATCGGGACAGTGCAGAGCCCACTGATGATGGTGTGTTAGGCTGAGTCGTCACAGGTTGGGTGGTGCAGTGACCCCCCACCCTCCGGGCCACCAACCGATACATTGCCGCGAAGCACGCAGGGGTGCAGCAGTAGCCTGGAGTCACACAGCACATCTTTAAGAAAAAAGCCAAAATAATCATGCTAATTAATTACGTGCCACCCAACGCGCAATTGTCGGCCCAGATCAGTGCCGATTGCCGATTGCATCGCCTCTGATCTGGGCCGACAATTACGTGTGGGGTGGCACCTAATTAATTAGCATGATTATTTTGCTGCTACTGCTGCATTCTCTGCGAATCGGTACAGTATCTGTCCACGGCCTGGGTGTTGGGGTGTCTGTTTCCATTAGAGCAGGCAGCTCATCTTCTCCTATGACTACCTGCCTCGATGTTGAATGTCGAGGTTCGTCGTCTGCTGTGGCTGATGTCGAAGGCTTGATTGACAGCTGAGCCTAGTGCATTTTTCTATCATACAGTTCTTTGTAAGGACTCAAAGAATCTTGCAAATATCCCCTAAAACTACGTACCCTTTCAAAATTAATGTCATACTTTATCATTACTCATTTGGTTTCGATTGTTATCCTTTCCTCTTCCAATTGCATCAGCTCTTCATCTATCAGTTCTTGGTCATGGGATGCCAAAACCTCTTCAACATCATGTTCGTCAGCTTCCACAAGCCAAACTCACTTTGTCCTTGCTTCGTTCACCACGATCGAAACACTTAATTATGTCTAGTTTTATGCTAAGTGTAACACCCTTACGAGCTCTTTCAGGCTTTTCCGAAACCATAGAACTCATCTTGCAAACGACTGCTCACAGGCTCGTGTTAAAGCAGTGCTGGTGAGAATGCCGTTCTGAATCCGGGGAGAGCGGCTGCTCGGGGCGTGCGCTGCTTTTTATCGCGCACTGAATTTTTTTCGTAACAGTGAAAACACCTTCTGAAAGCGAAAACGGGACTAACGTAGGTCTTTCGTAACAGTGAGGTTTCATAAAGCGAACATTCGAAAAGCGGGGGACACCTGTATGTCCTATTTTGATTAATTCTACCAAAATGTAGCACCTCACATTTTTCAGCATTAAGCTCCATCTGCCATCTTTCAGCCCACTTTTCTAACTGTCCTAAATCTCTCTGCATTTTTTGAAAACCTACCTCGTCATCCACAACACCACCTATCTTAGTATCATCTGCATACTTACTCATCCAATTTACCACCCCATCATCCAGATCATTAATATATATTACAAACAACACTGGACCCAGTAGAGATCCTTGAGGCACACCGCTATACACTGTCCTCCAATCTGACACACAGTTATCCACCACTACTCTCTGGCGTCTCCTATCTAGCCACTGCTGAATCCGTTTTACTACTTCCATATTAATTCCTAACGATTGAACCTTCCTAACTAACCTTCTGTGTGGAACCTTGTCAAAGGCCTTACTGAAGTCCATACAGACAACATCCACCGTTTTACCCTCGTCAACTTTCTTAGTAACCTCATCAAAAAATTCAATAAGATTTGTCAAACATGACCTTCCACGCACAAATCCATGTTGACTGTTCCTAATCAGACCCTGACTATCCAGAAAATTATATATACCATCTCTAAGAATACTTTCCATCAATTTACCCACCACTGACGTCAAACTCACAGGCTGATAATTGCCAGGTTTACTCTTAGAACCCTTTTTAAACAATGGAACCACACGAGCAATACGCCAATCCTCCGGCACCATTCCCGTTTCTAATGACATTTGAAATAATTCTGTCAGTGCCCCTGTTATTTCTACACTAACTTCCCTCAAAGTCCTAGGGAACATCTTGTCTAGACCCGGAGACTTATCCACTTTTATATTCCTTAAAAGTGTCAGTACTTCCTCTTCTTTAATTGTCATACTTTCCATAACTACCCTACTTGTTTCCTTTACCTTACACAATTCAATATCCTTCTCCTCCGTGAATATCGAAGAAAAGAAATTGTTCAAAATCTCCCCCATCTCTTTTAGCTCCGCACATAGCCGTCCACTCTGATTCTTCAAGGGACCAATTTTATCCCTCACTATCATTTTGCCGCTAACTTAACTGTAGAAACCCTTTGGATTGATTTTCACCGTACTTGCCAAAGCAGCCTCGTATCTCCTTTTAGCTTTTCTAATTTCTTTCTTAAGATTCTTCTTACATTCTTTATAATTCCTCGAGTACCTCATTAACTCCAAGCTGCCTATATTTATTGAAGATCTCTCTCTTTTTCTGAACCAAGTTTCTAATATCCCTTGAAAACTATGGCTCTCTCAAACTTTTAACCTTTCCTTCAACCTAACAGGAACATAAAGATTCTGAACCCTCAAAATTTCACCTTTAAGTGACCTCCATTTCTCTGTTACATCCTTCCCATAAAACAAATTTTTCAATCCACTCCTTCTAAATCCTTTCGCATCTCCTCAAAGTTAGCCTTTCTCCAATCAAAAATGTCAATCCTGGGTCCAGTACTATCCTTCTACAAAATTACACTGAAACTAATTGTATTGTGATCACTGGACCCGAAGTGCTCCCCAACAAATACCTCCATCACCTGCCCTGTCTCATTCCCTAACAGGAGATCCATCACTGCCCCTTCTCTAGTTGGTACCTCTATGTATTGCTTCAAAAAACTATCCTGCACACATTTTACAAACTCCAAACCATCCACTCCTTTTACCAAATGGGCTTCCCAGTTTATGTGTGGAAAATTAAAGTCTCCCACAATCACAACCTTGTGCTTACTACAAATATTTGCTATCTCCTTACAAATTTGCTCCTCCAGTTCTCGGTCCCCATTATGTGGTCTATAATACACCCCTATAAGCGTCACAACACCTTTCCTCTTCCTCAATTTCACCCAAATAGCCTCCCTAGACGAGCCCACTAATCTATCCTGCCAGAGCACCGCCGTTATATAATCTCTGACAAGCAATGCAACACTTCCCCCTCTTGCCCCTCCTATTCTATCACACCTGAAGCAACGAAATCCTGGAATATTTAGTTGCCAATCACACTCCTCCTACACCACGTTTCACTAATAGCTACAACATCATATTTCCAAGTTTCAATCCATGCTCTAAGCTCATCCACCTTTCTTACAATGCTCCTAGCATTAAAATAGATGCATTTAAGAAACTCTCCCCCTCCCACTCTCTGTTTATACTTAATTGAGCAAACAATGTTATCTTCTTCTTCTTTTTCCCTTACATCAACCTCCCCTCTCCTGGTCTCCTTAATTTGATTCCCTCCCCGCAACCATTCTAGTTTAAAGTCATCTTAGTAGCCCACGCAAATCTCCCTGCCAGGATATTGGTCTCCCTATGATTCAAGTGCAACCTGTCCCCTTTGTACAGGTCATGCCTGCGCCAATAGTCCAATGATCCAAAAACCCAAATTCCTGCCCCTTGATCCAATCTCTCAGCCACGCATTTATCCTACATCTCATTGCATTCCTACTCTCACTGTCGCATAGCACAGGCAGTAATCCCAAGATTACTACCTTTCTCGTCCTTTTTTTCAACTCCCTTCCTAACACCCTATATTCTTCTTTCTGGATATCTCCCCTTTTCCAACCTATGTCATTGGTACCTATATGTACCACGACCTCTGGCTCCTTTCCCTCCCACTTCAAGATCTCTTGGACGCGATCAGAAACATCACGGACCCTGGCACCAGGGAGGCAAACTACCATCTGGGTCTCCTGACTTCGTCCACAGAATCGTCTATCTGACCCCATAACTATTGAGTCCCCTATTACTATTGCCCTCCTCTTCTGTTCTCTATCCTGCTTAGCTACAGGGCTGGACTCTGTGCCAGAGGCACGGCCAGTATTGCTTCCGCCAGGTATGCTATCCCCCCCAACAGTACTCAAACAGGAGTACTTATTGTCAAGGGGCACAGCCACAGGGGTGCTCTCTATTACTTTATTCTTCTTATTCCCCCTCCTAACCTTGACCCACTTACCGGCCTCCTGTGGCTCCAGTGTGACCACCTGCCTGTAACTTCTCTCTGTCAACTCCTCACTCTCCCTGATAAGACAAAGGTCATCGAGCTGTAGCTCCAGTTTCCTAACGTGGTCTCTTAGGAGCTGCATCTCAACGCACTTGGTGCAGATGTGGATATCCGGGAGGCTTGGAGACTCCACTACCTCCCACATCCGGCACTGTGAACAAAAAGCTGCCCTCACACTCATACTTCCCCCTCTCTTCAAATAACAGTGAAAAAAAATGAATAACCAAACCCTCTTCGCCTCGTCCTTTCCCACCTAAGCCCGTTTAGCCAAAGCCCTTAAGCCTTCACTCTGCTCCCGGCTCACTCCGCAGCCCGCAAACTCCGCTGCCCGCTATAGAAGGCTGTGTTCCTTTTAAATCTTCCTCGTTTCCCTCCACGACGTCACACGCCTACGCAGTCCTGACTCTCTCGACGCCGATGAAAAAGAAACCGAAAAACTTTAAAAAGGTTTCCTCCACACTCCCGCTCCGAATCTCAGTCTTCTTTTACCCAATTAAACTCCAATCAGGGTTTGAGTCCTTATAAATCTTTCTCGTTTCCCTCCACGACGTCACACTCCCGCTCTGAATCTCAGTCTTCTTTCACCTTAGCATCTTTCAATCTCTTAGCATCCTCCTCACAGCTAACACTGCCACCCAGCTTCATGTCATCTACAGACTTGGAGATGCTGCATTTGATTCCCTAGTCTAAATCATTAATATATATTGTAAACAACTGGGGTCCCAGCACTGATCCAAATGTTCCACATCCACTGATTCTCCCCTATCCACTCTACTAGTTACATCCTCAAAGAATTCTATAAAATTCGTCAGACATGATTTTCCTTTCAGAAATCCATGCTAACTTTCTTCGATGATTTCACTGCTTTCCAAATGTGCTGTTATCACATCTTTGATAACTGACTCTAGCATTTTCCCCACCACCGATGTCAGGCTAACCAGTCTATAATTCCCCGGTTTCTCTCTCCCTCCTTTTTTAAAAAGTGGGGTTACATTAGCCACCCTCCAATCCTCAGGAACTAATCCAGAATCTAAAGAGTTTTGAAAAATTATCACTAATGCATCCACTATTTCTTGGGCTACTTCCTTAAGCACTCTGGGATGCAGACCATCTGGCCCTGGGGATTTATCTGTCTTTAAACCCTTCAATTTACCTAACACCACTTCCCTACTAACATGTATTTCGCTCAGTTCCTCCATCTCACTAGACCCTCAGTTCCCTACAGTTTCCGGAAGATTATTTATGTCCTCCTTAGCGAAGATAGAACCAAAGTAGTTATTCAATTGGTCTGCCATGTCCTTGTCCCCATGATCAATTCACCTGTTTCTGACTGTAAGGGACCTACATTTGTCTTAACCAGTCTTTTTCTTTTCACATATCTGTAAAAGCTTCTGCAGTCAGTTTTTATGTTCCCTGCCAGTTTTCTCTCATAATCTCTTTTCCCTTTCCTAATTAAGCCCTTTGAACTCCTCTGCTGGACTCTGAATTTCTCCCAGTCCTCAGGTGTGCTGCTTTTTCTGGCTAATTTGTATGTTTCTTCTTTGGAATTGATACTATCCCTAATTTCCCTTGTCAGCCAGGGGTGCACTACCTTCCCTGGTTTATTCTCTTGCCAAACTGGGATAAACAATTGTTGTAGTTCATCCATGCGATCTTTAAATGCTTGCCAATGCATATCCACCGTCAACCCTTTAAGTATCATTTGCCAGTCTATCTTAGCTAATTCACGTCTCATACCTTCAAAGTTACCCTTCTTTAAGTTCAGAACCTTTGTTTCTGTATTAACTATATCACTCTCCATCTTGATGAAGAATTCCACCATATTATGTTCACTCTTACCCAAGGGGCCTCTCACAACAAGATTGCTAATTAACCCTTCCTCATTGCTCAATACCCAGTCTAGAATGGCCTGCTCTCTAGTTGGTTCCTCGACATGTTGGTTCAGAAAACCACCCCGCATATATTCCAAGAAATCCTCTTCCTCAGCACCCTTACCAATTTGGTTCACCCAATCTATATGTAGATTGAAGTCACTCATTTACCAAGTAGTTACCATAAGCCTGAACAATTACACAAAACCAAAACACAGGAATTCACATCCTTCTTCACAACCATAAATGTCTACAAGTATATTCACAATAAGCTCACAAGGACATTGAACAAAAAAGTCAATCAACTAACCATTTTAGGAGCCACACTCTTCCCTATCCCCCAAAATAAATTTTTTCATTGAGCACAGCACGTGCACCCAGTAAGCATGACGTCAGTGCAGCCAGACAGAGATGATGAGAATTACGAGACTTCCAGGGGTGGAGAAGGAGAAATTACTTGTGGCAGGCCTGCTCTGTGACACACACAGTCATGATCATCATGATCTTCCATGTCCACTGACAAAGTTTGCACTGAGTGTGGACATCTAATAATCAAAATCTGATCCAGCACGATATCATGACTGCTACATAAGTTGCCTGCACTGCTCGTAGACATGAACCCCATCCTAAGGCTACATTGTCCAATTTGGCAAAGTAATATCCAGCAGTTGATTTCCATCTTAGGAAGGAAGCTGAGAAGCAGGACCTCCAGGGTAGTAATCTCTGGATTGCTACATGTGCCACGTGCTAGCGAGGGTAAGAAGAGTAGGATCAGGCCGATGAATGCGTGGCTGAGAGACTGGTGTAGGGGGCAGGGCTTGGATAATTGGGATCTCTTCTGGGGGAAGTATGACCTGTTCAAAAAGGACAGGTTAAACCTGAACCTGAAGGGGACCAATATCCTGGCAGAAAAGTTTAATAGAGCTGTTAGGGAGGGTTGAAACTAATTTGGCAGGGGGATGGGAATCGGAATGACAGAGTGGAGGAAGGGGAAAACAGAAATAAATCTAAGATAGTGAGCAGTAAAGATGTCAGGAAAGACAGGCAGGTGATGGGGCAAGTTTGTAGCCATTGGGATGAGTTGCAGTGAAATCAAAGCGACAAGTATCAAATACTGGTCTTAAGGTGTTATACTTAAATGCACGCAGCATAAGGAATAAGGTGGATGTTCTTGTTCTACAGCTACAGATTGGCAGGTATGATATTGTGGCCATCACTGAGACGTGGCTAAAGGTTGCATGTCTCTGGGAGCTGAACGTCCAAGGATACACGGTGTCTCAGAAGGATAGCAAGGTAGGCAGAGGGGGAGGTGTGGCTTTATTAGTAAGAAATGATATTAAATCATTAGAAAGAGGTGATATAGGATCGGAAGGTGCAGAATCTTTATGGGTTGAGCTAAGAAATAGCAGGGGTAAAAGGACCCTGATGGCAGTTATTTATAGGCCTCCAAACAGCTGCAGGGATGTGGACTACAAATTACAACTGGAAATAGAAAAGGCTTGTCAGAAGGGCAGTGTTATGATAATTGTGGGGGATTTTAACATGCGAGTGGATTGGGAAAATCAGGTCGGCACTGGATCTCAAGAGAGAGAATTTGCAAGATGGCTTTTTAGAACAGCTTGTTGTTGAGCCCACTAGGGGATCAGCTGTACTGGATTGGGTATTGTGTAATGAACCGGAGGTGATTAGAGAGATTGAGGTGAAGGAACCCGTAGGAGACAGTGATCATAACATGATTGAGTTCACTGTGAAATTAGAAAAAGAGAAGTCGAAATCTGATGTGTTGGTATTTCAGTGGAGTAAAGGAAATTACAGTGGCATCAGAAAGGAACTGGCCAAAGTTGACTGGAAAGACACTGGCGGGAAAGACAGCAGAGCAGCAATGGCTGGAGGTTATGCGAGAAGTGAGGAAGGTACAAGACAGGTATATTCCAAAAAAGAAGAAATTTTCGGTGGAAAAAGGATGCAACCATGGTTGACAAGAGAAGTCAAAGCCAAAGTTAAAGCAAAGGAGAGGGCATTCAAGGAAGCAAAAATTAGTGGAAGACAGAGGATTGGGAAGTTTTTAAAACCTTACAAAAGGAAACCAAGAAGGTCATTAAGAGAGAAAAGATTAACTATGAAAGGAAGCTAGCAAATAATATCAAAGAGGATACTAAAAGCTTTTTCAAGTATATAAAGAGTAAAAGACAGGTGAGAGTAGATATAGGACTGATAGAAAATGATGCTGGAGAAATTGTAATGAGAGATAAGGAGATGGCAGAGGAACTGAATGAGTATTTTTCATCAGTCTTCACTGAGGAAGACATCAGCAGTATACCGGACACTCGAGGGTGGCAGGGAAGAGAAGTGTGCGCAGTCACAATTACGACAGCGAAAGTACTCAGGAAGCTGAATAGGCTAAAGGTAGATAAATCTCTCAGACCAGATGGAATGCACCCACGTGTTCTGAAGGAAGTAGCTGTGGAGATTGCAGAGGCATTAGCGATGATCTTTCAAAGTCGATAGATTCTGGCATGGTTCCAGAGGACTGGAAGATTGCAAATGTCACTCCGCTATTTAAGAAGGGGGCAAGGAAGCAAAAAGAAATTATAGACCTGTTAGCTTGACATCAGTGGTTGGGAAGTTGTTGGAGTCGATTGTCAAGGATGAGGTTACAGAGTACCTGGAGGCATATGACGAGATAGGCAGAACTCAGCATAGATTCCTTAAAGGAAAATCCTGCCTGACAAACCTATTACAATTTTTTGAGGAAATTACCAGTAGGCTAGACAAGGGAGATGCAGTGGATGTTGTATATTTGGATTTTCAGAAGGCCTTTGACAAGGTGCCACACATGAGGCTACTTAACAAGATAAGAGCCCATGGAATTACAAGAAAGTTACATATGTGGATAGAGTGTTGGCTGAATGGCAGGAAACAGAGAGTGGGAATAAAGGGATCCTATTCTGGTAGGCTGCCGGTTACCAGTGGTGTTCCACAGGGGTCCGAGTTGGAGCCGCTTCTTTTTACATTGTACATCAACGATTTGGATTATGGAATAGATGGCTTTGTGGCTAAGTTTGCTGACGATACGAAGATAGGTGGAGGGGCCGGTAGTGCTGAGGAAACGGAGAGTCTGCAGAGAGACTTGGATAGATTGGAAAAATGGGCAGAGAAGTGGCAAATGAAGTACAATGTTGGAAAGTGTATGGTTATGCACTTTGGCAGAAAAAATAAATGGGCAGAATGGGGAAAGAATTCAAAGTACTGAGATGCAACAGGACTTGGGAGTCCTCGTACAGGATACCCTTAAAGTTAACCTCCAGGTTGAGTCAGTAGTGAAGAAGGCGAATGCAATGTTGGCATTCATTTCTAGAGGAATAGAGTATAGGAGCAGGGATGTGATGTTGAGGTGCTGGTGAGACCTCAGTTGGAGTACTGTGGGCAGTTTTGGTCTCCTTATTTAAGAAAGGATGTGCTGACGTTGGAGAGGGTACAGAGAAGATTCAATAGAATGATTCCGGGAATGAGAGGGTTAACATATAAGGAACGTTTGTCCGCTCTTGGACTGTATTCCTTGGAGTTTCGAAGAATGAGGGGAGACCTGATAGAAACATTTCGAATGTTGAAAGGCATGGACAGAGTGGATGTGGCAAAGTTATTTCCCATGATGGGGGAGTCTAGTACGAGAGGGCATGACTTAAGGATTGTAGGGCGCCCATTCAGAACAGAAATGCGAAGAAATTTTTTTCGTCAGAGGGTGGTGAATCTATGGAATTTGTTGCCATGGGCAGCAGTGGAGGCCAAGTCATTGGGTGTATTTAAGGCAGAGATTGATAGGTATATGAGTAGCCAGGGCATCAAAGGTTATGGTGAGAAGGCGGGGGAGTAAGACTAAATGGGAGAATGGATCAGCTCATGATAAAATGGCGGAGCAGACTCGATGGGCCGAATGGCCGACTTCTGCTCCTTTGTCTTATGGTCTTATGGGCCATGTTCTTGAGGTTAAAACTGTCATCACATTTAGCAACGCTCTCAGGGTAAATGGTCTTCCCATATCAGAGATTCCCATTGTGGGTACAGTACTTAGCATTGCCTTTAAAGCTTGAAAAACTTCCATCTGTTCTTCGTTAAGAGTCACAGGGCATCAGAGTGTTCTGCCTTTCAGAAGACTAGTGAGGGGTGTAACAATTTCAGCATATGAATTGACTTGTTGCTCTGTTGTTGTTGCACAACCCCAGAGATGATCGTAGTTGCTGGACAGTTGTAGGTAGTTTTGCCTTTGCATGATCTTCAGTAATTTCTCGTTTGCCTTGGGAGATTTTCTGTCCCAAGTAAATCATTTCCTCTTGTGGCAATTGTGCTTTGTCCAAATTTGCTTTGTGTCCCTTGAAGGGTAGATAATTGAGCAAATAAAATACATCACGTTCACTTCCAATATGTAAATTAACATTATGCTGTGAATTCCAGTTCAACTTGATTTGTTGGTTAGCAGGCATAGACAGTTGGTTCATCTGTACTGATCTTACACGGACTTCAATATCTTGCTCCACTTGTTTGGCAGTTTTCACTAGTACATTGCAGGAAACAGCACTTTTACTCTAATTTGCATTTGTTAGCTTCACCATTTTAGCAGCAACTGGTTTCAAACCATCCATAAAAGTCGACTTGAGAGAGCCATATGTGTTTTCTTCCATATTATCATCAGTTATTGCTTGAATTCCCGATCCAGACTGTCCAATTGTAGTCTTTATATTTGGAAACATCCTCTGAAGCTTTTTGTTTGCAGTCAGTCACTTTTCTCCAATCAATCTATGTTGGGGATTGTCATTCCAACCATTTCTTAACCATCTGGTAACTTCTGTTCATTCCCTCCTATATCATCTTCAGCTTGCTTTCTCAACTGATTTATTTGCTGAGTTGTTATCATGGTAGCTAAAATTTGAACGCCATCATATGGATGCAATTTGTATATATTCTTGATACCTTAAAGTTCAGTGCAAGTCTTTAAGCTTCCTGTTTTTGGTTGTGGAACTTACCTGGACTATTTGTCAATTCTTTCTGCATCTGGTGGTTGATGATAAACCTCCTGTGTCTCTTTTCATGATCTCCATCATCAGTCTTCTGTGTTTCACTCTTAGCTTTTTACTCGGGCAAGTCTTGTCATGTCTGCCAGACCAATTACCTCATTACTGTCATCATCACCTAAGCCACCAGAGGTTTCTGTTGAATCAGTATTACTTTGCAGGTCCTTGGAATTCCCAAGGTGTCACTATTTCTGGGTTCTAGTCAGTGTTGGCTGCCTTTCAACATGATTGACATCACTGTTAACACCACCCAATGGGTTGGCTGAATCGGCCACCGAAAGTCTTTCCTGTGCAGCGCAGAGATGCCTCATTTCACTTTGCAACTCTGAATGGAGTTCCTGACTATGGACATAATTTGCATGCTGTTCTTTCACCCACTCCATTAATGCACATTTTTTTGCTGATTTATTGTCTTTTTCATTGTGCTCTTTTAGTACGCTACATGTTTTAACCTTTTCTTCCAATTGGTTAGTTAAATCATTTACTTGCTGATGCAGTCCACAGGTTTGATTTTCTAAATCAGTGTGTTTGCATTTTAAAACATCTATCTGGTCTTGCATCTTTATTGCACTTGCACATTCATGGCTCTGTTAAGATTGCTAGTGTCCAAGCTGTCCTCTTAGTTCCTGACCGCATCTTTCTGATCTTCTTATATCATTAAAACATCACTATAAGCCAATCCTCACTGGACTTAGCATTGATAGCACATTTCTTCAGTCTTTCTTTACCAATGGTATCAAGTTTATATGAGGTTTCGGCTAACTGTTCCCTCCCAGCTGGGAATTCAAGGGATTCACTGGTCTGTTTCAAAGCTTTCACCATTGTATTAGGTTCAATCTTAAGGAGTACTGTTCAATTATCAAAAATCTCACAACACCATAGGTTTATATTAGGTTTGTACTATTATATTAGGTTATATTATATAATATAATTATATAATATTATATTCAGAATAACCTAATGTTATATAAGGTTATTATAATATAAGGTTATTCTTGACGATCATTTATTTTAAAGTTTAAAAAAACATTTAAATACTAGGCAAACTTAAGTGAAGAGCTGAGAAACACAGCAGAGTTTCAAAGAAAAGCTAAAGATAAAAAGAAAAGAAGATGGCACCTCTGAAAAATTCATCACCTTTATAGTAGAGTTAACAAGAACATTCCTTAGATAAAAATAAAACAATCAATGGTTGCACAGTGGTCATGTGGGTAATATGCTAATACTTAGCCAATGAAAAATCATAAGATATATGTAACTACTATACTGCAGGGAGGTACTACTGCAGTTGTACAAGGCCTTGGTGAGACCACACCTGGAGTATTGTGTGCAGTTTTGGTCTCCTAATCTGAGGAAAGACATCTTTGCCATAGGGGGAGCACAAAGAAGGTTCACCAGATTGATTCCTGGGATGGCAGGTCTTTCATATGAAGAAAGACTGGATGAACTGGGCTTGTACTCGTTGGAATTTAGAAGATTGAGGGGGGATCTGATTGAAACGTATAAGATCCTAAAGGGATTGGACAGGCTAGATGCGGGAAAATTGTTCCCGATGTTGGGGAGGTCCAGAACGAGGGGTCACAGTTTGAGGATAGAGGGGAAGCCTTTTAGGACCGAGATTAGGAAAAACTTCTTCACACAGAGAGTGGTGAATCTGTGGAATTCTCTGCCACAGCAAACTGTTGAGGCCAGTTCATTGGCTATGTTTAAGAGGGAGTTAGATATGGCCCTTGTGGCTACAGGGGTCAGGGGGTATGGAGGGAAGGCTGGGTTCTGAGTTGGATGATCAGCCATGATCATAATAAATGGCGGTGCAGGCTCGAGGGGCCGAATGGCCTACTCCTGCACCTATTTTCTATGTTTCTATGTTTCTATGCTTTCTGCCAATAAGCGGGGATGAACTGCCACGTATTGTGAAAAATACATGAGTTTGTTTAAAAAAGTTACAATTTATGATTAAACTACAACTTTAGTCTTACATTAATTCATCTAATATGCTATAAAAAACTACTTAAAAAAGTGGTTTCCAACAACAACCATCTTGTAAACACTGACTTTTGGCCAATGTCTCTGGCTTCCTCAAACACTCCATTATTTCTCCAACTACTGATTTCATCCTGTTTTGCAGATTCAAATGACATCTCCTTAGTCACTAGGACATCTTCATCTTGACACTTTTCAGATGATCCAGCTTGATCTTTACTTGGTTCAATATGAAGTCTGTCTACATGACACATCAACTGACCCTGCAGTGCCAGCAACAGTGGCTGGTTCTAGGTAATTCAAATTGTTCCAACTTGCATTTCTCCCAGTGGCTTTCACTGCTCTTCCTAAGACTTCAACTTTGCATGAGTCTTTGCCTACAAACCTCAGTTTGTCCTGCTTTAAGACTGAAACTTCCATGTTGCTTTGCACTTGTTATAATTTCTGTTCAGGTGAGTCTGTTGAGTCTCCAACTGCACTCTCTTCAGCACTGTCTGTGCTACTGTTGAGCAACTCTGTTGGGCCCACAGCACTGTCTGTGCCACCCTTGATTGTTACCTCTCCACTATCACTGTCTGTACTATGTGACATAGTACCAGTTAAGTGTTTTTAACTTTTTGTGCCATTCTCCATAGAGTTCTGATGGTCTTTAGTTTGTGCTTTATGTAGTGTGGAATGATGCACTCCCAAAGATGTACCTCCATGTCTCATGAGTAACACAACTCCATCCTGACCAATGACAACTCCAGGACCTTTTCATTCTGTAGAGTCTGCTCTTTTGTCCCCTGTCTCATATTTCTCATCTGTAGGATGGACCTGTGCCCTCAGTGCTTTTTGAATTCTCTCTGAACACTCTACTTCAGTGAAAGCCTTCCTTGATGCATGCAGTGCTGAAATATGTTTCCCAACCCAGTCGTAGTGCCCTCCAGAGCAGGTGGTCCGTCACCCAGTACAGAGAGAAAGTTTGGATTCTGGCGGATCACAAGTTGAGACACTAACGGTTGAAACATCATTGGTACATTGAAACATCAATATGGTCATTCTCCATATCCATTACTGCCCTTTAGAGAAGTTTTACTCAAAAGTAATGGAATATTCACTGGTGCCACCTCCTTTTTGATGTAACATTTTGTGTGCCTTAATTTTGCAGGGATTTTCACTTTTTTGGTAGAATGTACAATCTTTCCATCTCCAAATTTGAATGCTTTGTTACTGAGTGTATCTGTTTTCACTAGTTTCTGCACTTCATTCTGGTTTAGTTCTTGCATAGCAATCAAGCCATTTTTCTCCACACACAGTTTGTGTGCATACTGTATCAATAACAGCAGATCCTAGAGATTCTATCATCAAAATCTCTGCCTCCGATGTCTCTGCAGAAGTAAGTGATTCCTTTGCAAACAATGTGATGTGGCACTCTTCTACATCATCAAGTTTGTTATTTTCTTCAGTTTGCTTAACCTTTTCGGTTCTGTATGGACAGCTTTTTGCCTAATGGCAAGTACTCTGACAAACAGCACATTTCGTTCTTCTGCCGTATGTGTCTAGTGGATTGGTAATGGTGCCCCTATTTGGTCACTCTGGGGAACTACACTTGTACTCATTTCTGCTCAGTGAAGTGTGCCATTTCCTGTCTCAAATTAATTCCGACTATTGTCCTGACGGCCTGTTATCCAAAAATCCTCTTCAGTGTTGATTTCATAGAGGCAAATGTAAGTTCTGTACATGCAGTTAATGCTATCTGTCTGAACACGTGGTGGCCAACAATTTGAAAGCTAATATTGTGTCAGGAAGTTCCATTTTGTATTTATACATGCGACTGTACTTCTGTTCAAAATCAATAATATAACCAGCCATATTTGTAGAACTACGGAAATTTTGTTAAAGTTCGAATATGCCCCATAAATCTTTTTCTTCCTTTAGAAATGCTGAGTCAAGTGCCTTTATTAACGTAGTCATACCGCCACCTTTGTTCAAGTTTTCCATCACGCCAACAAAAAGGAACAAAGTCCTGAAGAGAAAGTATAGGAGTTAAGTAGAAAGCTTGAAAGCAGGACCTCAATGTAGTAATCTCTGGATTGCTGCTAGTGCAATGCACCATCGAGGGTAAGAATAGGATGATTTAGCAGATGAATCTGTTGCTGTGGAATTGGTGCAGGGGTCAGAGTTTCAGATTTCGGAATCATTGGGATTTCTTCTGGGAAGGTATGGCCTGTACAAAATGGATGAGTTACACCTGAACTCAAGGGGCAGCATATCCTTTTGGTACACTTGCTTGAGTTATTGGGAAGGGTTTAAACTAATTTGGCAGGGAATTTGGATGGGAAACAGAGTGATAGGGCTGAGGATGGGCAGTTGGTATAAGAGTAGCTGTAGTGAGACCATGAGGAAGGACAAGTAGATGATTGGCCAAAAAAGGTGCAGTCAGCGGATGACTTCCAATGCCAAAGATGACAAAATTGAAAACGGGTGAATACAGGACTGTAGGTGTTACATTTGAATGCACACGTTATACGGAAAAGGCAGAACTTGGTGTCGATTGGCATATATGACATCGTGAGCAATACTGAGTCATGGCTGAAAGAAGATCATACTTGGAAGCTTAACATCCAAGGATACACATTGTATTAAAAGGGCAGGTACATAGGCAGAGGGGGCAGTGGCTGTGTTGGTAAAAAAAGAAATCAAATCTTTAGAAAGAGGTGATTTAGGATTGGAAGATGTAGAAACCTTGTGGGTGGAGTTAAGGGATTAAAAATAACCCCTGTTTCATTCGAATTCTAACGCTAAGATTTGAGGCGTCTCTATTTTTATAGACTCCTCAGTTACTTTTGTACAACATGATATTATCTCTGATCCGAATGGTAGATTTCTACTGGTTAGTGGTCTACTATTCAATAAAAAGGTAGTTTTGGTTAACGTTTATGCTCCCAATAGGGACTGTCCGGAAATTTATAAATCATTATTTAATCGGTTCCCGAATTTGAATGAGTTTTCATTGATCTGGGGCGGAGATCTTAATACTTGCTTATCTCCAGTTTTGGACCGTTCGGCTCCGCTACGGACCTTACCCAATAAATCTGCAACTTTGATTAACTCATTCCTCTCTGATTCTGGGTCGACGGACATTTGGCGTTTTTTGCATCCTCAGGAAAAGGTTTTTCTTTTTTTTCACATGTTCACCATTCCTATTCAAGAATTGATTATTTCTTTATTGACTCTCGGCTTATCTCTTCAGTGATTAAGATTCTATAACCATTTCGGATCATGCTCCACTTAAGCTTTCTATTAAAATTCAGGTCAATACACAAAATAATAGACAATGGTATTTTAATTCGTTGCTGCCTCAGGACTCGGATTTTGTTAACTTTACGAATGAACAGATTGATCTCTTTTTTACAATCAACTACACAGAGGATATTTCTGTGAACATTCTTTGGGATACTTTTAAAGCTTATATTCGTGGTCAGATTATCTCGTATTCTGCTGCTTTGAGGAAGAAGTTGAAGCAGGAGGAGTTGGTAATTGTGGACAAGATTAAGGAAATTGATAAGAAATATGTTACAGCTCCCTCTGAGGAGTTGTATAAACAAAGAACTGAACTTCAAATGGAACACAGTTTATTACTTTCGTCCTTGATTGTAAACCAATTAAAGAAAACAAGAAGTGAATTTTATGTACACAGTGACAAAGTTGGTAAACTGTTGGCTAACCAACTGAAGTGTAATTATACTAAATCTCAAATTAATCAGATTTATAATCAAAATGATCGACTGATATTTGATCATGCGGAGATCAATCAAACCTTCTTTGATTATTATTCTTCCTTATATCAATCTGAGTCTTATGAGACTCTAAATATATGAATGACTTTTTAGATAACCTAGATTTCCCTGAGATTTCACAGGATATGTCTTCTATGCTTGATACTCCCATTACTACTGATGAGATTAAGAATGTTATTTCCTCTATGAACCTGGGGAAAGCTCCTGGCCCTGATGGGTTTACCGTGGAATTTTATAAGTTTTTTGCACCTTCATTAATCCCTTGGTTCTGTAGGGTTTTGGAGGCTTCATTAAAACTTGGTAAATTTCCCGAATCCTTTTATAGAGCATCAATCTCTCTAATATTAAAGAAGGATAAAGATCCTGCTCAATGTGCATCTTATAGACCAATATCTTTATTAAATGTTGATTCTAAAATTTTTTCTAAATTATTAGCAAACAGATTAGAAAAAGTACTCCCTTTTATTATTTCAGAAGACCAAACGGGTTTTATTAAAGGTCGTTACTCTTTCTATAACATTCACACACTGTTAAATATTGTTTATACCCCCTCACAAAATGTTCCTGAGTGTGTTATCTCTTTAGATGCTGAAAAAGCTTTTGTTAGAGTAGAATGGCCTTACTTATTTAAGGTGTTTGAAATGTTTAATTTTAGCTTGAAATTTATATCCTGGATCAAACTGTTATATCATTCTCCTATGGCCTCGGTCCGTACTAACTCTTTAAGCTCACCTTTTTTCCTTCTTTTTCGAGGTACTCGACAAGGTTGTCCTCTTAGTCCTTTATTATTTGATATTGCCATTCGAGAATCTCCAAATATTATTGGGATAACTCGGGGCTTAAAGTCCCATAAAATATCACTCTGTGCTGATGACTTACTTTTATATATTTCTAATCCTCAAAAATCTATCCCTGCTGCTTTAGATTTATTAGCACAATTTAGTCTTTTTTCAGGTTATAAATTAAATCTTAGTAAGAGTGAACTTTTTCCGATTAATAAACAACTTCCCTTGTATCATAACTTACCGTTTAAATTGATTAATAATTGTTTCTCATATCTTGGGATTAAAATTACTTGTAAATACAAAGATTTATTTAAGACTAATTTTTTACCCTTAATTGATCATATTACTCAACTTTCATCTAAATGGTTTCCATTATATTTAACTTTGATTGGTTGTATTAATGCAGTTAAGATGTTTATTCTGCCAAAATTTTTATATATATTTCAGGCATTACCGATTTTTGTTCCAAAATCTTTTTTTGATAAAGTTGACTCTAAAATTTCTTCATTTATTTGGCAAAATAAAAACCCGAGATTGGGTAAAATACATTTACAGAAAGCCAAGTGAGATGGAGGTCTAGCATTACCTAACTTTAGATTCTATTATTGAGCAATTAATATTCGACATATGAAATTTTGGTTACTTGACCAAGATACACTATCCATTCCTTAAATGGGAAGTATTGGAATTACAATCTGCTCAGGGCTATGCACTTGGCTCTATTTTAGGTTCCTCTCTTCCTTTTGATTTGAAACGCCTCAAACTGGTCTCTAACCTGATAGTTAAATATACCTTGCGTATTTGGTTTCAATTCAGAAAATTTTTTGATCTCAACCAATTTGGGCTAGCAATCCCTATTTTAGGTAACATATTTTTTCCTCCCTCTTTCTCAGATTGTGCATTTCAAATTTGGAAGACTAAGGGTATTTCACGGTTTTTGGATTTATTTTTAGATGGTTCCCTTATGTCTTTTGAACAATTATCTAATAAATATAATTTACCAAGAATACATTTTTTTAGATATCTTCAAGTTAGAAATTTCCTAAGTACTATACTTTCTTCCTTTCCAATGTTCCCTCCTACATATATTTTAGATATTATAATTAACCTTAATCCATGTCAGAAAGGTGCAACGGCTATTATTTATAATATTATTATGAAACTTAGGAAAGCTCCATTTGATAAGATTAGGTCAGATTGGGAACAAGAATTGGGTTCTATTATTTCCGAGGATGACTGGGGGCAGATTTTACAATTAGTTAATACTTCCTCTATCTGTGCTAAACATTCCCTAATTCAATTTAAAGTTGTTCATAGAGCACATATGTCCAAAGATAAATTAGCTCGTTTTTATTCTCATATTAATCCTTTTTGTGATAGATGTCCGGGGCAGATAGCCTCTTTAACTCATATGTTTTGGTCTTGTCCTACTCTGGAAACTTTTTGGAGAGACATTTTTAATATTATCTCAAAGGTATTGAATATAGATATCTCTCCTCATCCTATTACTGCTATTCTTGGATTACTTAAAATTTCCAGTAATCTTTCCCCTTCAGCCCGTAGAATGATTGCATTTCTTACTTTAATGGCGAAAAGATGTATCTTACAACATTGGAAAGAGCCTAATGCTCCAACTACCTTTTTTTGGTTTTCCCAGACGATATTATGCTTAAATTTGGAGAAAATTAGAAGTAATCTTTATGATTCCTCACTTAAATTTGAACAGATCTGGAGATCTTTTATTCAATATTTTCATTTAATGTAATTTTTTTTTCTCCTTTGTTCCATATTTGTATTCCCTTCTTGCCTTTTTTTTAACTTTTTATTGGAGGTCGGGTTTGAGGACGTGATTTTAAGTTCTTCAACTCTACCTGTTTCCAAGTTAGCCCATTGCTTTGCTTTGCTTTGCTTTTAGTTTAGTTGCATGGTGGGTTTTTTTTGAGGTCTTTTTTTGGGGGTTTTTTCCTTTTCTCTATTGATATATATATAAAAATTAGTATACTATTATTTTACCATATTATTTTATGTTTAAATTGCACTGTTTGTATCAATTTTTTCGTCTGTATTTATATCTCCTGTAATTTCTAACAGTGTATTAGTGCCTTTCTGGTTTACCCTTTGTATACTTATTCAATAAAAAGATTTAAAAGAAAAATAACCCCTGTTTTATACAGGCCTCCAAACAGTAACCAGGACGTGGGCAACAAATTACAACAGGAGGTAGAAAGGGAGTTTAAAGAGGGCTATGTTACAATAGTCATGGGGTAGATTGGGAAAATCATGTTGGTGTTGGATTCCAAGTGAGGGCATTTGCAGAATGTCTACAAGATGGCTTTTTAGAGCAGCTTGAGGTTGAGCCCACCAGAGAAAAGGCAATTCTGGATTGTGTGTTGTGTAATGAACCAGGTTTGATTAGTGAGTTTAAATTAAAGGAAACAGTGATCGTTATATGATAAGGTTCTACTGTACAGTTTGAGAAGGAGAAGCTGAAGTCTGATGTCTGATAATTTTTCAAAACTCGTTAGATTCTGGACTAGTTCCTGAGGATTGGAGGGTGGCTAATGTAACCCCACTTTTTAAAAAAGGAGGGAGAGAGAAACCGGGGAATTATAGGCCGGTTAGCCTAACGTCGGTGGTGGGGAAACTGCTGGAGTCAGTTATCAAGGATGTGATAACAGCACATTTGGAAAGCGGTGAAATGATCGGACAAAGTCAGCATGGATTTGTGAAAGGAAAATCATGTCTGACGAATCTCATAGAATTTTTTGAGGATGTAACTAGTAGAGTGGATAGGGGAGAACCAGTGGATGTGGTATATTTGGATTTTCAAAAGGCTTTTGACAAGGTCCCACATAGGAGATTAGTGTGCAAACTTAAAGCACACGGTATTGGGGGTAAGGTATTGGTGTGGGTGGAGAATTGGTTAGCAGACAGGAAGCAAAGAGTGGGAATAAACGGGACCTTTTCAGAATGGCAGGCGGTGACTAGTGGGGTACCGCAAGGCTCAGTGCTGGGACCCCAGTTGTTTACAATATATATTAATGACTTGGATGAGGGAATTAAATGCAGCATCTCCAAGTTTGCGGATGACACAAAGCTGGGTGGCAGTGTTAGCAGTGAGGAGGATGCTAAGAGGATGCAGGGTGACTTGGATAGGTTGGGTGAGTGGGCAAACTCATGGCAGATGCAATTTAATGTGGATAAATGTGAAGTTATCCACTTTGGTGGCAAAAATAGGAAAACAGATTATTATCTGAATGGTGGCCGATTAGGAAAAGGGGAGGTGCAACGAGACCTGGGTGTCATTATACACCAGTCGTTGAAAGTGGGCATGCAGGTACAGCAGGTGGTGAAAAAGGCGAACGGTATGCTGGCATTTATAGCGAGAGGATTCGAGTATAGGAGCAGGGAGGTACTACTGCAGTTGTACAAGGCCTTGGTGAGACCACACCTGGAGTATTGTGTGCAGTTTTGGTCCCCTAATCTGAGGAAAGACATCTTTGCCATAGAGGGAGTACAAAGAAGGTTCACCAGATTGATTCCTGGGATGGCAGGTCTTTCATATGAAGAAAGACTGGATGAACTGGGCTTGTACTCGTTGGAATTTAGAAGATTGAGGGGGGATCTGATTGAAACGTATAAGATCCTAAAGGGATTGGACAGGCTAGATGCGGGAAGATTGTTCCCGATGTTGGGGAGGTCTAGAACGAGGGGTCACAGTTTGAGGATAGAGGGGAAGCCTTTTAGGACCGAGGTTAGGAAAAACTTCTTCACACAGAGAGTGGTGAATCTGTGGAATTCTCTGCCACAGCAAACTGTTGAGGCCAGTTCATTAGCTATGTTTAAAAGGAAGTTAGATATGGCCCTTGTGGCTACAGGGGTCAGGGGGTATGGAGGGAAGGCTGGGTTCTGAGTTGGATGATCAGCCATGATCATAATAAATGGCGGTGCAGGCTCAAAGGGCCGAATGGCCTACTCCTGCACCTATTTTCTATGTTTCTATGTACTTTTACTGCAGTGGAGTAAACAGAATTACAGAGGCACAAGAGAGGAGCTGGCCTTCATTGATTGGAAGGGAACACTAACTAGCAGGGATGTGGCAGAATAGTAATGGATGGAGTTTCTGAGAGCAGTTCAGAAGGTACATAATGCATACATCCCAAAGATGAGGAAGAAGGGAGAATGACGCAATCGTGGCTGACAAAAGAAGTCAAGGACAGCATAAAAACAAAATCAAAAAAGAGGGCATATAATAGAGCAAAAATTAGTGGGAAGTCAGGGAACTGGGAAGTTTTTAAAAATCAACAAAAGGTAACTAAAAAGTCATAAGGAGAGAAGATGAAATATGAAGTTGTGCTATTGAATAATAAAAGAGGACACAAGTGTTTTTCAGATATAAAAAGAGTAAAAGTGAGGAGCGTAGATATGGAACCACTGGAAACTGACGCTGGAGAGGCAGTAATGGGGGACAAAGAAAGAGCGGACCAACTTAATAGGTATTTTGCATCAGTCTTTACTGTGGAAGGCACTAGCAATATGCCAGAAATATATGAGTGTCAAAGCGTGCAAGTGGGTACAGTTGCTATCACTGAGGAAAAGGTACTTGGAAAGCTGAACAGTCAAAAGATGGACTACACCCCAGAGTTCAGAAAAGGTAGCTGAAGAGATTGTGGAGGCATTGGTAGTGATCCGAGGACGTGTGCTTAGTCCACTGCTCTACTCCCTCTATACTCATGACTATGTGACTAGCTACAGCTAAAATGGCATTTAGAAATTTGCCGATGACACCACTGTTGTTGGCAGAATCTCAGATGGTGATGGGAGAAATGTATGGGAGTAAGTTGGTTGATTGAGTGGTGCCATAACAGTAACCTTCTACTCAACATCTTGAAGACCCAGGAATTGATTATGGACTTCAGAAAGGGGAAGTCAAAAGGACACACACCACACCAGTGCTCATTGAGAGTTCAGCAGGTTCAAGCTCCTGGGCATCAACGTCTCAGTGAGTCTATCCTGAACCCAACATATTGATGCAATCATAAAGTGGCATGACAGCAGCAATACTTCATTAGGAGTGAGGAAATTTGGTATGTGTCACGTACCCCGTGACAGGGGTTAAGAAACCTGCAGAGATGGAAAACACTTTGGAGTCTTGTATTGCTATGAACTACTAATATTTATTAGTAACTACACAATACAGTAATATAAATGTAGATAAATCAAACAGGTTAGCAATGATTATATATAAAAGTAAGTGTGGAATATATATGTATGAAAAACCAAGCTTCGTTAAGTCTAGGGGTAAAAAGATACAGTCTTATGATGTTGAGTAAAGTTCAGTTCAGTTCAGTTCGTGGTATTGAGTTGAGTAGTGATGGGGAGAGAGAGAGAGAGAGAGAGAGAGAGAGAGAGACAGAGAGAGAGACAGAGAGAGAGACAGAGACAGAGACACAGAGACAGAGACACAGAGACAGAGACAGAGACACAGAGACAGAGACAGACACAGACACACAGACACACAGACACACGGAGACGAGTCTGCAGGTGAGCTGATGCCGTCGATCTTCTTGTCATCCTCCGAAATCCTTTACAAGTCACCGACTGTGACTTTAACCAGGGGGACTGGTCTTCTGTGGTGGAGCTATCACCCAGGCGAGGGTGGACACATAGACAATTCCCCACGAGTCAACCCCTTCTTCTCAAACTGGAATAGCAATTTGGATCGATCCGCCTGATCGATCCTCCAAAAACCCACTTTCTCTGTGGGCGCAGCAATGCTCATTCAGTGTCCAGATCATGTGCTTGAGGTCTATCATCTGACCTCCCATTTATTTCACCAGGCTGAGCATCACCTGCCATTCAAAGAGTCCCTCCTTCCTTTGTCTGTAAAGGAGTGCACAAGCAGGCAACCAGTCCTTGAAAGTAACATCAACAACCAGCCTTTGGTCACCATAGCAACTTTCGAGCTGCTCGGTGCTGTCTCCAATTCCAAACTCAGTAGAAATCTAAAGTTACTTCCAATGCCTTAAAGTGACAGTCTCTCTCTCTCTCTTTTTTCAAAAGCAACATATCGGTGGTAAATAACTCTGACTCTCAGTCTCTCTTCAATCAGTTAATAGGGGCATTCCTGGATCCCCTCACATATGTCACCAAAAACTCTGGCTAATTTCCTACAGATGTATGGTAAGGAGTACTCTTACTGGGTGCATCACTGCATAGTGATGCGAGGGTGTGTGCTTAGCCACTGCTTTACTCTCTCTACACTCACGACTATGTGGCTGGGCACACTGCTGTGAATTTGAGGAACTTCGTTTAAGAACACTATCTAGGAGCATATTTCAGATACTTCCTAATGAAAACAGATGAAAGTGGTACAGGGCAATTGGATTAGATCATCCAATCAGTTTTTTTAAAGACAGTATTGCTATCTGATTAAAATTGCACTTGGAGATAGTGGATTTGCACATAATCTGCTCCATGTAATGTGCAGGATAATGGTGAGTGATATTTACTGTAATACAATAAATTGCTCTTCATTGAAAAATATTCCTTCATTATGTTTTCACAAGTAACATTTTCTGCTGTAATTTCTTTCAGGTTGGGAACTCAGTTCTGATTATTTTTGTTAGTTATTTTGGAAGTCGAGTTCACCGCCCAAAAGTGGTTGGATTAGGCGGCCTTCTACTCAGTGCTGGAGCCTTCCTGCTTACCCTGCCCCACTACATATTTGAGCCAAATCAGTACAGCAAGACCATAGTAGGTAAGGCAACACAGTATTGCTGGATTTGCTTTCTCTTACCCGTTAATAAGCATAACGCGATACAAGTGGAAAATTAAAAATCTCTGACATTTTGAACTTCTGAATGGACAGAATGCTATAAAAATTTTAATAGGAAGAGGTACAGTTAACGTTTAAAGCCGAGACCCTTTGTCAGGACGATCTGAAATAGGAGCTAGTAAGAGATTTGAAAGTGGGAGGGGGAGGGGGAGATCCAAAATGATAGGAGAAGACAGGAGGGGGAGAGATGGAGCCAAGAGCTGGACAGTTGATTGGCAAAAGGGATATGAGAGGATCATGGAGGCCTAGGGAGAAAGAAAGGGGGATGGGGGAAGCCCAGAGGATGGGCAAGGGATATAGTGAGAGGGACAGTGGGAGAAAAAGGAGAGAGAGAAAAAGAATGTGTGTATATAAATAAATAAATAATGGATGGGGTACGAGGAGGAGGTGGGGCATTAGCGGAAGTTTGAGAAGTCAATGTTCATGCCATCAGGTTGGAGGCTACCCAGACGGAATATAAGGTGTTGTTCCTCCAACCTGAGTGTGCCTTCATCTTTACAGTAGAGGAGGCCGTGGATAGACATATCAGAATGGGAATGTGACGTGGAATTAAAATGTGTGGCCACTGGAAGATCCTGCTTTCTCTGATGGACAGAGCATAGGTGTTCAGCGAAACGATCTCCCAGTCTACATCGGGTCTCGCCAATATATAGAAGGCTGCATCGGGAGCACCGGACGCAGTATATCACCCCAGACGACTCACGGGTGAAGTGTCGCCTCACCTGTAAGGACTGTCTGGGGCCTTGAATGATAGTGAGGGAGGAAGTGTAAGGGCATGTGTAGCACTTGTTCCGCTTACAAGGATAAGTGCCAGGAGGGAGATCGGTGGGGAGGGATGGGGGGGACGAATGGACAAGGGAGTCGCGTAGGGAGCGATCCCTGCGGAAAGCAGAGGTGGAGAGGGAAAGATGTGCTTAGTGGTGGGATCCCGTTGGAGGTGGCCGAAGTTACGGAGAATTATATGTTGGACCCGGAGACTGGTGGGGTGGTAGGTGAGGACGAGGGAATCGTATTCCTAGTGGGGTGGTGAGTTCCGCGTTCGCCATTATGCTGAACTCTTCTTCCACCGGCTCCGTCTTAGAGCCTACTTCTTCAGCAAGAACTCTTCCACCCCCAACGATGACCCCTTCTCCTGTCTTCAACCTTCCTCCTCTTCATGGACACCCCGCTCTGGTCTTCTGCCTGCTCTGGATCTGTTTATTGCTAACTGCCAAGGGGACATCAACCATCTCGACTTCACCGCACCTTGTTCCCATTCCAACCTCACTCGTTCTGAACGCTCTGCTCTCCTCTCCCTCCATACTAATCCTAACCTTACTATAAAACCCGCTGATAAGGAGGGTGCTGTTGTAGTCTGGCACACTGACCTCTACCTTGCCGAGGCACAGCGACAACTGGCTGATACCTCCTCTTATTTACCCCTCGATCATGACCCCCCTAAGGAGCACCAGGCCATTGTCTCCCACGCCATCACGGACTTTATCCGCTCAGGGGATCTCCCATCCACTGCTACCAACCTTATAGTTCCCGCACCTCGCACTTCCCGTTTCTACCTCCAACCCAAGATTCACAAACCTGCCTGTCCAGGTAGACCCATTGTCTCAGCTTGCTCCTGCCCCACCGAACTCATTTCTGCATACCTCGACACTGTTTTATCCCCCCTTGTTCAACCCCTTCCTACCTATGTTTGTGACACTTCTCACGCTCTGAAACATTTCGATGATTTTAAGTTCCCTGGCCCCCACCGCTTTATTTTCACCATGGATGTCCAGTCCCTATATATTTCCATCCCCCATCATGAAGGTCTCAAAGCTCTCCACTTCTTTTTGGATTCCAGACCTAACCAGTTCCCCTCTACCACCACTTTGCTCCGTCTAGCTGAATTAGTCCTTACTCTTAAAAATTTCTCCTTTGGCTCCTCCCACTTCCTCCAAACTAAAGGTGTAGTTATGGGCACCAGTATGGGTCCCAGCTATGCCTGCCTTTTTGTTGGCTTTGTGGAACAATCTATGTTCCAGACCTATTCTGGTATCTGTCCCCCACTTTTCCTTCGCTATATCGATGACTGTATTGGCGCTGCTTCCTGCACGCATGCTGAGCTCGTTGACTTCATTAACTTTGCCTCCAACTTTCACCCTGCCCACAAGTTTACCTGGTCCATTACTGACACCTCCCTCCCTTTTCTAGATCTTTCTGTCTCTATCTCTGGAGACAGCTTATCCACTGAGGTCTACTATAAGCCTGACTCTCACAGCTATCTGGACTATTCCTCTTCTCACCCTGTCTCTTGCAAAAATGCCATCACCTTCTCGCAATTCCTCCGTCTCTGCCGCATCTGTTCTCAGGATGAGGCTTTTCATTCCAGGACGAAGCAGATGTCCTCCTTTTTTAAAGAAAGGGACTTCCCTTCCTTCACCATCAACTCTGCTCTCAAACGCATCTTCCCATTTCACGCACATCTGCTCTCACTCCATCCTCCCACCACCCCACCAGGAATAAGGTTCCCCTTGTCCTCACCTATCACCCCACCAGCCTCTGGGTCCAATGTATCCTCCGTAACTTCTGCCACCTCCAACGGGATCACACCACTAAGCACATCTTTCCCTCCCCCCCCGCCACTTTCCGCAGGGATCGCTCCCTACGCGACTCCCTTGTCCATTCGTACCCCCCATGCCTCCCCACCTATCTCCCTCCTGGCACTTATCCTTGTAAGCGGAACAAGTGTGACACATGCCCTTACACTTCCTCCCTCACTACCATTCAGGGCCCCAGACAGTCCTTACAGGTGAGGTGACATTTCACCTGTGAGTCGGCTGGGGTGATAGACTGCGTCCGGTGCTCCCGATGCAGCCTTCTATATATTGGTGAGACCTGATGCAGACTGGGAGATCGTTTCGCTGAACACCTACACTCTGTCCACCAGAGTAAGCAGGATCTCCCAGTGGCCACACATTTTAATTCCACATCCCATTCCCATTCTGATATGTCTATCCACGGCCTCCTCTACTGCAAAGATGAAGGCACACTCAGGTTGGAGGAACAACACCTTATATTCCGTCTGGGTAGTCTCCAACCCGATGGCATGAACATCGACTTCTCAAACTTCCGCTAATGCCCCACCTCCCCCTCGTACCCTATCCATTATTTATTTGTTTATATACACACATTCTTTTCCTCTCTCTCCTTTTTCTCCCTCTGTCTCTCTCACTATACCCCTTGCCCATCCTCTGGGCTTCCCCCATCCCCCTTTCTTTCTCTCTAGGCCTCCTGTCCCATGATCCTCTCATATCCCTTTTGCCAATCAACTGTCCAGCTCTTGGCTCCATCCCTCCCTCTCCTGTCTTCTCCTATCATTTCAGATCTCCACCTCCCCCTCCCACTTTCAAATCTCTTACTAGCTTTTCTTTCAGTTAGTCCTGACGAAAGGTCTCAGTCCGAAACATCTTCCTAGAGATGCTGCCTGGCCTGCTGCGTTCACCAGCAACTTTTATGTGTGTTGCTTGAAATTTCAGCATCTGCAGATTTCCTTGTGTTTGCGTGTTAAAATTTTTAATGTTTTTGTTCAAGGGAATGTAGGTCTCACAACCTGAGCTAGTGTTTAATGATAAGACTGGTGTCATGTGGTATTATAGAATACGGCAGGTGTGGAGTAGTACACTTTGGTAGATAAGAGGTAAAGGGCACAATGGCAGGACACAACTGTTATGCAGAAGGATCTTTGAGTCCAAGTCCATAGCTCCCTGAAAATAGCCGTGCAAGTTGATAGGGTGGAAAGTGAACATGCAGAATGATTATCTTTATTATTTCAGGCACTGAATTCAAGAGTAAGGAATTAAATTGCAGCTTTACAAACCGTGGTTGGGCTGTATCCAATTGTAGGAGGGATGGTGAGACTTCAGAGAAAGTGCAGAAAAAGTGTACCAGGATTTTATCAGCATAAAAGGGCTTATGCTATGGGGATAGGTTGGACAAACTTGTGTGGTTTTCTGTGGAATGGCAGAGTCTGAGGGGGTAACTGAGAAGTTTGTAAGATTGAGGGGTATGTATTTAAGGTGAGTGGAATAAGATCAAGTGAGATGTGCAGACTATGCACCTGTTTTTTATAGAGTAGTGGTTGCCCATGAGTATGCTGCCAGGGTGATGATGAAGGCAAATATGATAGAGGTGTTTAACAGGCTTTAATGTAGGCATGTGAGTATGTAGGGAATGGAAGGGTATGAGTTGTGTAGGCAGAGGGAACTAGTTTAGATAAGCTTTCAATTACTAGTTAAAATTAAAATAGATTGGCACCTCCTTAGTGCAAGAAGTTTGGATAGGGCAGAATCTATTAGGTGTGTCCAGGAAGGACTCCCGAGAATAAATGGACATGCTGACCAGAGCAGAGGCCATATTGGATCTGGGACTGGGCAATGAACCAATTCAGGTGACAGATTGCTCAGTGAGTGAGCATTTCAGAGACGGTGACTACAATTCCCTGCCCCTTAGCATAGCCTTGGACAAGGATAGGAGCAGACCAGTGGGAAGGTGTTTCATTTGGGGAGGGATATATACAATGCTGTTAGGCAGGAACTTGGGAGTGTAAATTAGGAACAGATGTTCTCAGGGAAATATACACAGAAATGTGGAGGTTGCTTAGGGAGTGCTTGCATTGATTTCTTGATAGGTTTGTCCCATTGAGGCAGGGGAAGATTGATGAGGTGTGAAGCATCTAGTCAAGAGGAAGAAGGAAGCATAGTTAAGCTTTGGGAAGCAAAGATTAGATGGAACTCTTAAGTTATGAGGTAGCCTGTACTTCACAAAAAGGTCCCCAATTTACATTGAGTATCACCAATGCACAGGAGGTTGTACCAGGAGCACTGGATAAAGGAGATGACCCCAACAGACTTCAAGTGAAGTGTTGCCTCACCTGGAGGAACTATTTGAGCTCTGAATGGTAGTGAAGGTGGAGGTGAAGGAGTAGGTGTAGGTGTAGCACTTGTCCCACTTGCAGGGATAAGTGCCAGGAAGGAGATCAGTGGAAAGGGATGAATGGACAAGGGAGTCATGAAAAGAGCAACCCTTGTGGAAAGTGGGAGGGAGAGAAAGATGTGCTTAGGCTGAAGACTGATTTATGCTTGTGCGTACCAGCTTACGCTGTAGCCTACGCAAGTGGGCTATGCTGTTGTGAGCATTTATACTTGTGCGTTGGTGTGTCTGCATCGCTCTGCAATTGGGGCAGGTACATGCATGTGCACGTCACGTATTCGCACGTCAGGCATGCGCACACACCTGCCAGTGCAAGGCTTCATGGTCATGGTAGTCTTTCTCAGGGTAAACAAGTTTAAAGCGAGCGTCTTTTTTTGTAAAAGCGAAATGTGTCCTCCATAATTTCGGAGGTCTGTAAAGCTTTATGGAAAGCATTGCAGCCAGAGTACCTTCCCTGCCCTTCAGTTGCCCAATGGGAAGCTATTGCAGCGTAGGAGGAAATGTGATGCTACCAAGTGGACCAATCACAGTTGTTGCGGTCTGCGTTGCCACGACGCGTGGTTACATTTTTAGGAAAGGTGCGCGTCAGGCTATGGCGTAGGGTTCGCGGCTACACTGTACTTATGGTGTCGATTTGACACACAAGTATAAATCAGTGTTTAGTGTAGGATGATGGAAGTTACTGAGAATGGTGTGCTGGAAGTGGAAGCTCGTGGAGTGGTTGGTGAGGATGAAGGGAACTTAATCCCTACACAGGAAGATGGGATGAGGGTGAATACCTGGGAAATAGAGGAGATGCAGATGAAGGCAACATCAATGGTAGAGGAAAGAAAACCCTCTTCTTTGAAGAGGATGCTCTCCTGCTTCAAAGAACGTCATAATTCCATCCAGGCTCGACAGGAATCTCAGAGACCTCGGCCTTGACCTTGCCTTGTGTAGCTGGATCCTGGACTTCCTGTCAGATTGCTGGCAGGTGGTAAGAATGGGCTCCCTCACCTCCACCCCTCTGACTCTCAATACAGGATCCCCTCAGGGCTATGTAATAAGTCCCCTCCTTTACGCCCTGTATACCCATGACTGTATCACCACCCACAGCTCTAATCTGCTGAGTAAATTTGCCGACAACACTACATTGATTGGCCTTATCTCAAACAATAACGGGGTGTGCTACAGGGAAGAAGGCATCTCTCTGACACAGTGGTGTCAAGTAAGCAACCCCTCCCTCAATGTCGCAAAAACAAAGGAGCTGGTTATTGATTACAGGAGGAATGGAGATGGGCATCAATGGATCTGGAGTTGAGAGGGTAAACAGCTTTAAGTTCCTCGGCATCTACATCACGTGGTCTTCATGTGGTCTGTACACACCAGCTGTGTGGTGAAAAAGGCATAACAGCGCCCCTTTCACCTCAGATGGTTAAGGAAGTTTGGTATGGGCCCCCAGATCCTAAGAACTTTCTACAGGGGCACAATTGAGAGCATCCTGTCTGGCTGCATGACTGCCTGGTATGGGAACTGTACCTCCCTTAATCACAGGACCCTGCAGAGCATGGTGTGGACAGCCCAGTGCATCTGTAGTTGTGAACTTCCCATGATTCAGGACATTTACAAAGACAGGTGTGAAAAAAAAAGTAGGATCACTGGAGACCCAAGTAACCCCAACCACAATCTATTCCAGCTGCTACCATCAGGGAGTGGTACCGCAGCATAAAAGCCAGGACCAACAGGCTCTGGGACAGCTTCTTCCACCAGGCCATCAGACTGATTAACTCACGCTGATTTGAGTGTACTCTATGTTACATTGACTGTTCTATTTATTATAAATTATTATAACTGATTATGATTGCATATTTAGGCAGAGACGTAATGTTAAGATTTGTACTGCTCATGTATGTGAAGGATGTAAGAAATAAAATCGTCATTACCCTTAGTCAAACACCTTCACTTTGTCTAAAACAGGTAGGATTTCCCATTGGCCACCCATTTTAAATCTACTTCCTATACTCATTCCAACACATTTGTCCATGGCCTTCTCTATTGCCATGATGAGGCCACTCTCAGTTTGTATGAGCAACAGCTCATTTTCCATCTGGTGGACATTTTTTATTTCCCCAATCTGGCTCCCCTCTTATCCTTCCTCTTTTCTTCACTTGCTTATCACCTCCCTTTGGTGAACCTCCTCCTCATTGGTCCACTCTCCTCTCCTATCAGATTTCTCCTTCTCCATCTATCACCTACCAGCTTCTCCCCTCCCCCACCTACCCAGCATCCCACTCTCCCAACTTCATCTATTGCCTGGCAGCTTGTACTCCTCCTTCTCTCTCCACCTTATTCTGGCTCTTCCCTCCTCCCCCACTTCCTTTCTAATCCTGATGAAAGGTCTTGGCCTGAAACCTCAGTTTATTCCTCTCCATTGATGCTGCCTGACCTGCCAAGGTACTTGAGTTATTTTGTGTTTGTTAATATGGGCAACCATAGCTGCACATCACACTTCAAGTGTGGTCTGACTAAAGTATTATCTAATGGCAGTATTATTTCTTCACTCTTGTACACAGCCCCTCTACCCTGATGGCAAGCATGTTACATGCAGTTTTAATAACCCCATGCACTTACATACCTGCTTTCAGTCAACTATGACCTAGATCCCCTGTATTTTAATTCTATTAACTATATACTTTCTCCTTTCATTTGACCTCTCAAAGTGCGATCCCTCACACTTACTGTTGTGGAAACAGTAGCTAAGAACACCAGAGTGACTTCAAGTTTTCTTTTACGAGTTTATTAACATGACATCATGGAGAGTCTGCAGCAGCCTCCACCACCACCACCAGAACTGATTTTTAGGTTATAAAGAGTTCATATTTATACAACAAGAGAAACTTCACATAACTTTGTTTAGCATCCCACAGTCAGTACAGTGGCATGCAAAAGTTTGGGCACCCCTGGTCAAAATTTCTGTTACTGTGAATAGCTAAGCGAGTAAAAGACAAACTGATTTCCAAAAGGCATAAAGTTAAAGATGACACATTTCTTTAATATTTTAAGCAAGAAAACTTTTTTATTTACAACTTTTACAGTTTCAAAATAACAAAAAAAGGAAAAGGGCCCAAAGCAAATGTTTGGGCACCCTGCAATGCAGTACTTAGTAACACCCCCTTTGGCAAGTATCACAGCTTGTAAATGCTTTTTGCAGCCAGCTAAGAGTTTTCCAATTCTTGTTTGGGGAATTTTCACCCAGTCTACCTTGCAAAAGGCTTCTAGTTCTGAGAGAATCTTGGGCTGTCTTTCATGCACTGCTCTTTTGAGGTCTATCCACAGATTCTTGATGATGTTTAGGTCAGGGGACTGTGAGGGCCATGGCAAAACCTTCAGCTTGCGCCTCTTGACTTCCAAATCCCTTTGTACTTCAGATTTTTGAGATTTCTCTCCATTTGGAAAGTAGCCTATGTTTTTATTTCTTTTACCAAAGTGCATAACCATACACTTCCCAACATTGTATTCCATCTGCCATTTCTTTGCCCATTTTCCTAATATGCCCAAGTCCTTCTGTAGCTGCTCTACCTCCTCAAAACTTCCTGCCCTTCCACCTGTCTTTGTATTGTCCGCAAACTTGGCCACAAAGCCATCAATTCCATCAACCAAATCAATGCAAAGAGATGCGGTCCCAGCACAGACACCTGTGGAACACCACTAGTAGCCGGCAGCTGACCAGAAAAGGCACCTTTTATTCCTTCTCTTTGCCTCCTGCCAATTAACCAATGCTCTATCCATGCTAGAATCTTTCCTATAATACCATGACTCCTAACTTGTTAAGCAGCCTCATACGTGGCACCTTGTCAAATGCCTTCTGAATACTCAAGTACACAATATCCACCCATTCTCCTTTGTCTATCCTGCTTGTTATTTCTTCAAAGAATTTCAATAGATTTGTCAGGCAAGATTTTTCCCTTGAGAAAAGCATGCTGACTATGCCCTATTTTATCATGTGCTGCCAAGTACCCCGAAAACACATCCTTAACAATAGACTCCAACTTTTCCCAACCACTGAGGTCAGACTAACTGACCTATAATTTCCTTTCTTCTGTGTTTCTCCCTTCTTGAAGAATAGAGTGATGTTTCCAATTTTTTCCTGAACCATGACAAAATTAATTGACTCTGGCTTAGTCCATTACGGGTAAAGCCCTCTCCTCCATTGAAGACAACCTTCAGCCAGTATAATAACACTACGTTTAGCTCTGCATCTGAACAGTAATGACACCTACCTTAGACTGATTACAAGCAAACTCATCACCAAAGTCTGGAACCCGAGAGTCAGTGCCTCCCTCTTTAATTGTATTCTTTATGTCCTGACCAACTGTCTGTGATCAATGAAGATGGGAGGTAACAACTCTTGCAGAATTATTCTAAATCCTGGTGCCTCATAAGACTCTACACTCAGCCCTTCACTGTATCCCCTTTACCATCGGAACTGCGTCTCCAGGATCTGCTCTAACTCCATCTACTTATTTGCAAATGATACCACAGTAGTTTATTGCAAATAACAATCAGTTGAAGTATAGGAAGGATATAATCACATGGTGTCATGACAACAACCTTTCCTTCAATATCAGCAAAACTGAGAGCTTGTCATTGACATCAGGAAGGTGTGTGGTGCACATGCTGTTGTCTACGTCAATGGTGTTGAAGTCAACAGGGTTGAGAGCCTCATGTTCCTAGGAGTTAACATCACCAGTAGCCTGTCCTGATGCATGGCCAAGAAAGCTAATGAATGTCTCCATTTACTCATGAAACAAAAGAAATTTGACATGGCTCCATCAACTCTTACCAATTTTTATTGATGCATTATAGAAAGTATCTTATCTGGATGCATCAGGCTTAGAGTCATAAAGACGTAGAAAACTACAGCACAGAACTAGGTCTTTGACCCATCTAGTCCATGCTGAGGCATTCAAACTGCTTACTCCCATCGATCTGCACTGGGACCATAGCTCTCCATAGTCCTATCATCTATGTACCTATCCAAACTTAGCTTAAACATTGAAATCAATCTCTCAGCACCACTTGCGTTAGCATCTCATTTTGCACTCTCATGACCCTCTGAGGGAAGAAGTTTCCACTCATGTTCCCCTTGAACTTTTCACCTTTCACCCTTAGCCCATAGGGTGGGACTTTGGTTATAGTCCCACCCAACTTCAATGGAAATAGCCTGCTTGCATTTATCCTATATATACTGCTCATAATTTTGTGTACTACTATCAAATCTCCTCTCAGTTTTCTACGTTCTAAAGAACCTATTCAATCTTTCCTTATCTCCAGATCCAGCAACATCTTTATAATTTTCTATGTAATCTTTCAACCTTATTTACATATTTCCTGTAGATAGGTGACCAAAACTGCATACAATACTCCAATTAGGGCTCACCAAGGTCTTATACAACTTCAACCTAACATCCCATCTCCTTAATGCTTTGATTTATGAAAGCCAATGTGCCTAAAGCTTTCTTTACAACCCTTTTTACCTGTGATACTGCTTTCAATAAATTATGTACCTGTATTCCGAGATCCGGTTGTTCTACTACAGTCCTCAGTGCCCATTCTGTTGACTATATAAAACCTATCCTGATTGGTCCACCAAAGTGCAATACCTCACACTTGTCTGCATTAAATTCTATCTGCCATTTTTCAGCTCACTTTTACAGCTGGTCCAGATCCCTCTACAAGCCTTCCACGCTGTCCAGTACATCCTCAATCTTGATATCATCTGCAAATTTATTGATCCAGTTAATCACATTATCATTCAAATTGTTGATATAGACGATAAACAACAACAGACCCAGCACTGATCCCTGTGGCACACCACTAGTCCAGGCCTCTGTCAGAGAGATAACCAATTATAACCACTCTCTGGCTTCTCTCACAAAGCCAATGTCTAATCCAATTTACTTTCTCACCCTGAAAGCAGAGTGACTGAACCTTCCCGACCAACCTCCCAAGGGGGAATCTTGTCAGCTGCCTTGCTAAATTTCATATAGACAACATCCACTGCCTTGCCTTCATCTACTTTCCAGGTAACTTCCTGGAAAAACTTTTAAGATTGGTTCGACATGACTTACCACGCACAAAGCCAGGCTGACTGTTCTTAATCAGTCCATATCTATCCAAAAACTTGTATATCTGGACCCTTAGAAAACCATCCAATAATTTTCTCACTACTAATTTCCTCGTTTATGTTTAGGGCCTTTCTCAAACAGTAGAACAGCCTTGGCTATCCTCCAATCCTCTGGTACTATGGCTGTCTCCAAGGATGATTTAAATATCTCTTAGAACACGCTGGAGGAGCTCAGCAGGTCGGGCAGCATCCGTGGAAACGATGAGTCGACGTTTCGGGCCGGAACCCTTCGTCAGGACTGTAGAGGGAAGGGTTAGGGCCTCTGCCCCTTCCCTCTACAGTCCTGACGAAGGGTTCCGGCCCGAAACATCGACTCATCGTTTCCACGGATGCTGCCCGACCTGCTGAGTTCCTCCAGCGTGTTGTGAGTGTTGTTTTGATCCCAGCATCTGCAGATTATTTTGTGTTTAATTATCTCTTAATGGGCCCCAGCAATTTCTGCAGTTGCCTCCTGCAGGGGGAACACTTTATCAGGTCCAGGAGATTTATCCACCATGATTTGCCTCCTCTGTGATCTATATTGGGTCTATGAAGCCATTGATGCTTTGGCTCACTTCTACACACTCTGTGTCCATCTCCCGAGTAAATAAAGATACAAAAATATCATTTAATATCTCCCTCATCTGTTTTGCCTCTATGTATAGATTACCATTCTGATCTTAGAGACAATCAATTTTGTCTCTTGCAATCCTTTTGCTCGTAACACATCTGTAGAATCCCTTAGGATTCTCCTTCCCCTTATCTGCTAGCACAACCTCATGCCTTCTTTTAGCCCTGCTGATTTCTTTCTTAAGGCTTCTCTTACATTTCCTATTCTACATAAGCACCTCATTTGTTCCTATCTGCTGAAACCTGCTGTATACCTCCTTAACCAGGGACTCAATATCTTTTTGATACCATCAAAATTGGCCTTTCTCCAATTTATAATCTCAATCTTTGGACCAGAACTAATGAAACTAATGGCATTGTGATTACTAATACAAAGAGTTCACCTACACAAACTTCTGTCACCTGCCCTGTGTCATTCCCTAATAGCAGATCAAATATCACACACACTCTTGTTGAGATTTCTACATACTAATTAAGGAAACTTTCATGAACACATTTGACAAACTCTGTCCCATCTAGTCCTTTAACAGAATGGCCTTTCAGCCCACAGTGTTGTATCGAACATGTAATCTACTCTAGAAATGTCCTAGAATTTTCCCTACTGTGTAGCCTTCTATTTTTCTAAGCTCCATGTACCTATCTAAGAGTCTTTTAAAAGACTCTATTGTATCCACCTCCACAACTGTCACAGGCAGTGCATTCCACGCATTCACCCACTCTGTGTTGAAAAACTTACCCCCGACATTCCCCTTGTACCTACTTCCAAGCACCTTAAAACTATCCCTCATGTTAGCCTTTTCAGTCCCGGGAAAAAACCTCCGGCTATCTACATGATCAATGCCCCTCATCATCTTATACACCTCTTATCAGGTCACCTCTCATCTTCCGTCACTCCAAGAAGAAAAGGCCGAGTTAACTCAACCTGTTCTCATAAGGCATGCTCTCCAATCCAGGCAACATCATTGTAAATCTCCCCTGAACTCTTTCTATAGTATTCACATCCTTCCGGTAGTGAGGTGACCAGAACTGAACACAGTACTCCAAGGGGGTCTAACCAACTGTAACATTACCTCACAGCTCTTGAACTCAATCCCACGTTTGATGAAGGCCAACACACCAAACACCTTCTTAACCACAGAGTCAACCTGCACAGCAGCTTTGAGTGTCCTATGGACATGGACCCCAAGATCCCTCTGATCCTCCACACTGCCAAGTGTCTTATCATTAATACTATATTCTGTCTTCAAATTTGACCTACCAAAATGAACCACTTCACACATATCTGGGTTGAACTCCATCTGCCACTTCTCAGCTCAGTTCTGCAACCTATCGATATCCCGTTGTAACCTCTGACGACTCTCCAGACTAACCACAACACCCCCAACCTTTGTATCATTAGCAAACTTACTAACCCACCCTTCTACTTCTTCATCCAGGTGATTTACAAAACTCACAAAGAGGAGGGGTCCCAGAACAGATTCCTGCAGAACATCACTGGTCACCATCCTCCATGCAGAATACAAACCATCTACAACCACCCTTTGCCTTCGGTGGGCAAGCCAATTCTGGATCTACAAAACAAGGTTTCCTTGGATCCCATGCCTCATTACTTTTTGAAGGAGCTTTGCATGGGGAACCTTATCTAAAATCCACTACATCCATTGCTCGACCTTCATCAATGTGTTTTGTTACATTCTCAAAGAATTCAGTCAGGTTCATAACACATGACTTGCCCTTGACAAAGCCATACTGACTATCCCTCATCTGAATATGTCTCTCCAAATGCTCATAAATCCTGCCCCTCAGGATCTTGTCCAACAACTTGCCCACCACTGAAGTCAGACTCACTGATCTATAATACATCTCAGCTACATACACAGTATTTTATATAATACAACTGCCTAAACAGAAATCCACAGCATAGTAAATTTCAGTCTTAATGATTTAATTGCTGTGGAGGGTTTCTTACTCTTGTGGGATAATATCTTTCCTGACAAAGGGGATCACTCTGCTTTGCAGGTGAGATTTGTGGCTGTGAAACATGCTGAAATTCTGGAGCCTCCTTTGTAGTGCTTCGTTCTATGAGTTGACTCAGGCTGCAGGAAATTGCTCTGACAGCTTTGGATACCTTTTTTCTTTTCTATCTCTGGATCTACTTCAATTCTTTTCTTTTTCTTTCTTACGTTGCTTCTCTCTTACACATCTTTTTTTCTCATTCACACTTTCTTTCCACCTCTTCCCTCTTTTTTCCCTTTTAGTTTGTGCATCTTGATCTTGGGAAGTTGCATTTAGTTCACTGGAGTATTCTCTTATTAATCCTTCTATTGCTCCCTTTACGATCTGATCTTTCTCCTTGGTTTCCTCATCCACAACATCTTCTGAAGAATCCTCTGGTTTCGTATCTCCATTGTCTCATTTTTTTGGCCTTCCATCGATCCAACTGGGCTTTTCATTTACTTTTACAGCAGCTTTTTGTCTCCTACTTGAAGTTCATGCAATAACTTTAATGCACGCAGAATAGATTCTGATTCTTTGACCACACAAAAGCTAAATTCTTGCAACTTTTCTGAAGATCCTTGAACTCTCTTCCAGCTTAAAAACTAGCTATGCTTCCCAAGTAACTGCCTGATTAACATACCAAAAGCTTTCTCAGATATGTTGCTTACAATAACAGTTGTAGTCGGACCAGTGCTTTTGTCACTTACATGCTTCCTCTGAGCAACATGGTCCTTCCGTGGCTCAATATGCTTTCCATCCAGGGGTACAGAGGTTGGCACCAACACCTGTTTGTCCTCTGTTGGGCAACGGTTCATGGTGTTCAGCATGGAGACAGTTGTATCTTTCTTAATTCACTTTCAGTTGACTTTATTGTAGGGAACATGACATGCAAATGGCGGATGGATTTCCAATCTCGTAGTTGTCTCAGCCAATCATGACCCCACAAAGCTGGTCCTTCTGACTTTACCACATACAAGCACAAAGTGGCTTATTGGTTATTGCATTTCACTGTTATGAATGTTATTCCCACAGAAGTAACCCTTTCTCCAGTATAAGTTCTTAGTTGTATATCTGCAGGTTTCAGTTTGGTATCTTTGAAATGCCATTTTCAGTTTTTTTGGAATGATTGAAACAGCTGAGCCAGTGTCTAATTCAATTTTACTTAATTTGCCATTCAGGTCTGGTGCAAGCCATATTGCTTGTGTATTAGTAATTTTCACTCTAAATCTCAAGGCTACACAGTCCTATCACTCTCATCATTATCAGATTTTTCATTAACAGCATGTAGATTAGTGTTCTTTTTGAAACTGCAACTTGACATTTTAGAGATTTCTCATCCCTGAACAGTCCCATTTATTTTTGTCTCCCTGACATGTGTCCTACTTTGTTGTATTTTCCTGCAAGTTTTGCCTTTAAATCTACATTTGTTTGCTGTATGAAGGCCCCTGCTACAATAGTGACACAATTTGTTTGGCCAGACTGGTTTCCGTTTAGATGCTGCAATTTTCTTCACGCTCACTTTCATGGCTGACAGCAACTCAATAGCTTTTCTGTCTACGGTTTCCATTGAAAGAGCAATTTCAATTTTGAATTAAAATTGTGCTTCAGTTAGGAGCAACTTTTGGATGCCTTCTTTGAAGTTTCCACAAACTAAATGCCACTTAGTGCATCGTTAAGCTCATTACTGGACTGAGGATGCTTGGACAATCTCTTCAACTCAGCCATGTACACTTCTTAATTCTGCTTATGAAACCTGAAGCACTCTGTAATCAACAATAGTTTTGGTTCTAAATGTTCCTGTATCACTTATACAATAGTGGCAAAGCTAATTTCTGATTGTTTGGTTGGAGCAGTCAAACTTTGAACCAAAGTGTATGCCTTTTAACGTTGGCTATTCCATTTGCATCAAAATACTGTTCCAGTAGCTCAGTATACAGATTACCCATTGTGTTATCAAACCCATCAATCTTTCCAACACAGCCAGCCACTTCTGCCTTGTTTTAAAAATGATTATTATCACTGGTACTCATTCTTTTTGAATCTGTAAATACCCCCATTTACTGCCTTTTTAAAAAAACTTGACCACGTCTTCCCTTCTGAAGAATATGTGCTTTTTATAACTCAACCAGTCCTCACTGCATTTATTACATTTTGAACACCTCTCTGCACTTTAACAGGTCGATGGTCATGTCAGGTTCATTTTAAAAGTACGTTGTTGCCAATGTGATGTTTTGTAACTTCAAAATATTAAAATAATTCAAAGAAAGCCAGAAGAGTCTGGGAATACAGGTTTAACTTCGAGTTTGCTTTAAGTGTAGCCCACACGTATCACGTGGTAGCATATTGACATATGCAATTAACATTTTTACATACAACCCATAATTAATTATTTAAACAAACAAGGATCTTAGTCAGCCGATATCTATAGAAGATTACTAAAATATTTTTAAAAAAATTAAATATGCAACACCTGTGAAAGGAGTCTACATTGGCCCCAATGTAATTTCCATGTGTTTGTGGCGTTCTCCACACCCACAATGGTTGGTCTCTGGAGGGTTGTCACTGCTTTGCATTTGGAGCTCCTTTCTCTCATCAGTTCAAATGTTGCATTTCCATCCCATTGGCTCAAGGTCACCTGATCAACCTGGGTCATCATTTTATTGGCTGTAGTCCAGGGCTAGAACCAGCATTGTTCTTTGCCCTCAGTCCAGAGCCTTTTGTTCTTTTCAACTCTTCTTCTTTTTTGTTTTATGGAGGTTGGCAACCAGTTTTCAGTGCATTACCGCCACCTGCTAGACTTGTGGTGTTCCAACCAAATATGTCCTGGAGTTCTCTACTTTAGACAATCTAGTTCAGCCTGCAGTTCTCTATTAGCATCACTCTGTAGTTGTAATTCCTCGTGGATGCTTAATGCGCTCATTAGATAATGCTGCAAACTGCTATTCTTCCCTAATTATATCACGTTTTTGTGTAGTTGCATTACCTCAATTACATTGATTTCATCTACATCACTTGTAAAACTAAAATTGTCTTGTTAAAGAATAGCAATTATCGCATGTTATACTTTTAAAATTGCTGTTTTTCCAAGTCTATCTGCTTTTTCAGGTTTTCCTTTTCTTGGATCATAGACTGCAGTTGTTTACTGAGACCTCAGAATTCTTCTTCATTTGCTTCCATGGTTTCATTTTATAATCTGAATGTAGATAATTCACTTTGCAACAAATTTCTTTTCCTTTTGTATCTTTGTAATAATTTCCTCCATTTTCCAATCTCTTTCCAACTCACTGTTGTTCTTGTCGGGTACTTCTTTGTTGTTGGAGTTCTGCAAATTTACCCTGGGCTTCAACCATAAAATCTGAGAATTTTCCTTAAATTCTGAAACATTTCTTAAATTCTTGACCATTTACGATAAATATACTGCCATTAAGATTCCATCTCCCCTGCCTGTGAACTGTTGGATCCTCTATTCAGCGTTTCTTTGACGACTTCCCTCCTAATTCCTTTAATACTAAGATACTTTTCTGCAGACTTGATGATAATTTTAATTTTCTCAGTTCTTTTGCTTGTTTACGCTGAACAATTAATTGCATCCACCATAAAAGCACGAACTCCTTTCTACTCATTAATAGTGTATCCTTATTTTTCATATTACAGCTCTCACAATTCACCAGTTTATTATTCCCTGTATTTGTTTGCTTGACAGCCTTTTTTTCATCAAATTCTTTCACTGCCTCTGCATAACTGATTCCGAGTTACTTTTTACATATTGTATCTCAGCCGCCTTCTTGCTATAAATGCACCCTCGATAAGCTGCGCTGTGTTCCTCACCACAATTGTAGCATTTCAGCCTAGCTCCCACATCTTTGTTTTCCTCTGCAGACCGCCACAATGTGCCCGAATTTCTGACATTTATAGCATCTTAAAGGCGGTGGTATATATATTCTAACTGCATAACACATAAGTAAACGTTAGTCGGCAACCTCTCTTCATCAAAGTTAATCATTACCGATAAACTATCACACTTTTTCCCGTATCTTGTAACTTTCAAACATTTGGCCTCAATAATTTTTGCTCCTTTCATGTTCTGTTTAATCGCATCCATAGTAACTTTTGTCGGTATCCCCGAAATAACTCTAGTCCACTTTCTATTGTTGGGTATTGAGCATTGTACTTCTTTGTCGTTTATTTTACATAATCTTATCACTTTACCTTGCTGAGCACTATTCCGACAAATCACTAATAGCGATCCATTTCGTAAAATCTTTGCTCCTTTAATCTCGCCTATAATTTTGTTGAGCATCTTCGTCAAACGAATCAGGTTGCAATCACCAAATGACGCCCCGTCTTCACTTAGTTTTATAATTGCTTTAATCTCATCTTCTTTCCATTGTTTTGCTGTCCTGTTTTGATCATCCACTGACTCCTCAGAGTTTGATATCTCGTAGCTCTGCTTTCTTTTCTTCCTCTTTCCCGCCAACCTCCATCTCTAGTTCACTTCCACTTTCGCCAAAAACTTCCTACAACAGCTTGGCTCTTTCCTTGATGTTCTCTCTCTACGCCATTTTTCAGTCACAACTCGACTCTCTCTTTCCATAACCACCAGCCACCGCACAACCCAGCTCTTTTCAACTCTTTCTGTCTGTATCTTGTTTTACGGCGGTTGGCATCCAGCTTAATGGTGCATTATCGCCACCCTCTGCTCCAGAATGTGCACTAGACATACATTCTAAATCTCTTCACCCAATCTCACATACACACACACAAACCTACACTTCACCCTCCCATCTTTGACCATCCTAGTATCCTATTCCTGTTTATTCATCATATTCTATAAAAAACCCCTGTACCCCTTAAAAACGCTAAAAATACCCGGACTTGTGCTCTCTCACCCATGCCCAGCAACCCTTTTAATGTGAATTCCTGCATCCCCAACTCCCTTAATTTATTTCTCATCATCTCTCTCTGTATCCCATACTTCCTGCAACTCAGAACTACATGTTCTACTGACTCCTCTTCCTGACATTCCTCACACAATCCTGTCTGGTGTTTCCCTATCATTTTCAATGTGTTGTTTAATGCACAATGCCCCAGCCTTAACCTAGTCCACACAATTTCCTCTCTTCTGTTTCCATTACCTACCCTAGTAACGGCAACACTCTTTTGTATTTGATATAAATGCCTCCCTTTCCCCTCCCTGTCCCATCTTTCTTGCCACATTCGGTTGACTTTTTCCCAGATTACACACTTAACCTCTGCTTTACTGATACTAATGTGCATTTCCACATTTTCTTTCTTTAACGCCCTCTTTGCCAACTCATCCACCCTCTCATTCCCCTTCACCCCTACATGTGCTGGAACCCATAGAAATTTTACCTGATCTCCCTGATTTACAATTCTTGTAACTAACTGAAGGACTTCATAAAGTACATCTTGCCGACTGTTTGTGTGAAAAGACCTTAAACTTGCTAGAACTGAGGATGAATCTGAACATATCAATGCTTTGGATGGTCTGGCTTTCTGCACCCATTGCAACGCAACCAACACTGCCGGCATCTCCACTGTAAACACCCCTAACTTATTAGATGTTCTTCTGCTGATTCCAATTTCTTTTGCTGGTATTACCACCCCAAACCCTGTCACTCCTGTTTCAGGTTCCTTCGCACCATCTGTATAAATGTGAGTATAATCACTATACTTTTCCATCACATGACAGTTAAATGCATTTACCAAATCTGTTTTATATCTTTCTTTCCTTTTTACCTCTAACAAATGCCAGTCTATGTCAGGCCATACAAGCTTCCATGGAGCTACAACTGGATAAACTACTGAAGGACTTATCCTCAGATCAAACACTCCACATTCTTTCGCGATATCATTCCCTACCCGACTAAAGGTATCCCTCTGAAACCTCCCATTTTCCCAGCACTCCTGCAACACTCCTTTAGTAGGGTTAGAATCATTGTGCCCCTGCAAGTTAGCCCAGTAGTTTGCCATCAGTTGCATCCTTCTTAGTTCCAAAGGCATTATTCCCATTTCTACCTGTAGGGCTGACACTGGTGACGTTTTAAAAGCCCCACTGCACACTCTCAAGGCCTGAGCCTGAATCACATCCAGTTTCCTTATAAGAGACCTAGCTGCTGATCCATATACTATATTTCCATAATCCAATACAGATCTTACTAAAGCCACATACATTCTCTTCAAAGCTGAACAACTTGCTCCCCATTCCCTACCAGTCAAACATCTCATCACATTTATTACTTTTTTACATTTCTCCTCAACTTTCCTGATATGGTCTGCCCATGTTAATCGTGAATCAAATATAACTCCCAGAAATTTAAATGATGCAACTCTTTCTAATTCAACCCCGTACATCCTTAACTTCTTCCCTACCTCAACCCTTTTCCTGGTAAAAAATACAGTTTGAGTTTTGTCTGCTGAAAATCTACATCCCCAATCATAACCCCACTCCATCACTTCATCAATTGCTTCTTGTCGTTTCCTGATTATATAGTCCATGTTCCTGCCTCTTTTCCACAAGGCCCCATCATCCGCAAACAGTGACCTACCTATATCCACTGGTACCTTTGTGAAGACATCATTGATCATAATCATGAAAAGTAATGGGCTAATCACACTACCTTGAGGTGTGCCATTTTCCACTATGTACTGTTTTGATAATTCTGATCCAATCCGAACTTGAATTTTTCTACCAAACAAAAAATCTTTAATCCAATTAAAAACTCTCCCACCAACCCCCATCTTGTGCAGTTTAATTAATAATCCTTCCTTCCACATCATATCATAGGCTTTTTCAATGTCAAAGAACACTGCCACTACTGACTCTCTATTTGCGTGGGCCTTCCTTATTTCAGTCTCTAACATAATCACTGAGTCCATGGAATTCCTTCCCTTTCTAAAACCACTCTGATAACTTGCCAGCATTCCCCTTTTCTCAAGCTCATATGATAACCTTTCTGTTATCATCCTTTCCATTATCTTACATATACTTGATGTTAATGCAATTGGTCTGTAGCGAGTGGGTTTTGACAGATCCTTGCCAGGCTTCCTTATTGGAATTACTACTGCTTCTTTCCATGCACTTGGTAATCTTCCCTCCTGCCACACTCTGTTATAAAAATGCAGCAACTTCAAGAGCGCTCCTTCTCCTAGATTTTTTAGCATCACAGAGCATATCAGATCTTTCCCTGGGGAGGTTGGTCTCGATCTCTTTATTGCTCTCACCATTTCTGCTAATGTAAATGGATCATCAATTATATCATCTGTTCCTTCCCTCCTGCTTAACACACCTGGGTGTTGGCTCATTATTCTTTCCCTTCTTCAGACAAATTTTCTGAACTGTGTATCAGTACAAATGACTTGGCCATGACCTCAGCCTTATCCCTACTGGAGACTGCAGTTTCCTCCTCAGATATCATTACTGGATATTCCCATTCCCTTCTATCTCCTCCCATCCTCTTAACCATTCCCCATATCTCTCCCACAGGTGTTGTTCTTCCTACCTTGTCGCAAAAACTCCTCCAACTTGCCCTCTTAGCTTGACGTATAGTTCTTCTCACCACTGCCTGTGCTTTCTTATATTGAACCAAATGCTGCATATTATGGGTTCTTTTAACTAGCCTGAATGCTCTATTTCTGTTTTTTACAGCCTGACAACATTCCTCTGTCCACCATGGTACCAGTTTTCTATTCATCCTATTTTTACTCCTAGGTATAGATCCTTCTGCTGCCATGATAATTGCTGAAGTCACCTGACTGTTTAATTCATCTACATTTCCAGAAATATCAATCTTTGTCAACCCTTCTTCACTCAACTTCTGGAACTTACCCCAATCAGCTTTTTCAAACACCCACTTTGGGGTTCCGCCACCTGGTCTTACTTCAACTCTTTCACCCGCTGAACACAAAACTGGGTAGTGATCACTGCCTACTGTTGAAGCAGTCCAAACTCCCCAGTTACTAATGCCAGCCAAGGTATTAGACACTAACGTAATATCTAACACTGACTCAGTTCCTGTTGTTATATCTATCCTTGTGCCGCTACCATCATTCATACACACCAAATCCCTTTCTTCCATCAAATCTTCAATTACCTTTCCATTTGGATCTGTAATCTGATCCCCCCATATTGTGCTATGAGCATTGAAATCTGCACACCACGCTACTTTGTGTCTGTTTTGTCCTTGTATCCTTAATAGGCTGTCCAAATCCAACCTTTTACATGGATTGTAGTAGTTAATTATAACCACTCCCTCCCCTCTCTCCCACACTTCCACCACTATGTATTCCTGATCATCTCCTTTCTCCAGTACCCTATATGGTATACCTTGTTTGATTAACATAGCACAACCCCCTCCTCCCCCTAGATTTCTATCTTTCCTTATTTGTATACCCACATACCACAAAGTCTAAAGTTGGTTTCAACCAAGTTTCCTGAATACACACTACATCCGGTTTTACAACCATTTCTTTAATAAAGTGCTTGAATTCCTGGCTATTGGCCAGTAAGCTCCTTGCATTCCATTGTAAAAGAATCACCATAATTAGTATTAACCAACACATGACACTTCCTGGCTTGACTGATTACTGAGGTTCTCCCTCACTTCCTCCCATGTCAGTCCTACTAACCCTAAATGGTTTACTGCTGCTTTTACCACCAGCTGAATTTTGTCACTTTTTGACTTTACCTCAGCAGTACTATTAATCACTCCTGCAATGAATGTTACTAGAGCCTTTTTGTCTACATAAATCCTGTCATTTGTTCTTTGTTGCATCTCTCGTATCCCTACTGCTCCCTGTTCATTACTCTGAGCATTACTCTGTTCTCTTGACATTCTTACAGCTTCTGCATAAGTGATCTTTCTTTTCACTCTTATTTCTTGAATTTTAGTCTCTCGTCTCACAACCTCACACCCACTATATGCAACATTATGAGCTCCTCCACAATTGCAGCATTTTGGTTGAACTCCTGTTCCGCACTTTCCATATTCATGATCACCCCCACATCTAGCACATCTCCTCTGCCTTTTACAGTTTTTAGCCACGTGTCCAAACCTTTGACAATTATAGCACCTCAATGGCTTTGGCACATACACCCTTACTGGGTAACTCATGAAACCCAGGAACACCTTCCTTGGCACTCTTTCTTCTTCAAATTCAATCAATACTGATTCACTTTCCTTTTTCACTCCCTCCTTTGTTGCTTTCAGTCTTTGAACATTCATTACTTTCCCTCCTTTGATATTCCTCTTTATCTCCTCCATATTTATACTCATTGGTATCCCTGTGATCACTCCTTTACAACCACTGTTTTGTGCTCCCACCCTCCCAGTGTATTCCACCTTGCATTTTCCTATCTCTTTTAGCTTGAGTGCTTTCTCAAGTTGTTCCTCATTCGCACATCTTACCAATAAGTTGCCATCATTAAGGACTTTTGCAAATACTATTTCCCCTATCTTATTTGTCAGAGTTGTTGTTAACACAAACGGGTTCATTTTCTTCATATGTCCGTGAGCCTTCTCATTAAACCTAATTATGACAACACCTCCTCTCTGAGCTTGTTCATCTTCCTCACTTTCAGAGCTTTCTCCACTATCATTTCTTATTCTTTTATTCCCTTTGTCTTGGTTTTTATTCATCCGACCCCTCACTACCTCCTCATTCCCTTTATTTCTCCCTTCACAATAATCCACCTTTCCCCAGCTGCCTACCTCTGGTCCCAAGTCTCTATCCCTCTCCTTCTCCACTTTCTTTCCCTCAACCCCGCCTCTTATCTTGTCCGCCATTACCGGACCCACACGACCCCCTCCCAGCAATTTCTGTTCCTTCCCCACTCTCTTTCCCTCAACAGGTTCCAAAACACACTCACGCATCAAGCAAAACACAGCCAGCTTCCAGTCAAGCCAACTCAGCCACTCCCGCTCCCAACTGCCACTCAGCAATTCATCTATGCTTTCACCTCTTTTCAACTCTGACTGGTGCAAACCAGTTAAACCAGGTGACCCAGCCTGCAAGCCTGTCACTTTGCATAGTTAATTGAGAATGGTCTCAGGTTTAGCAGGTCATTAACTAAATCATGTTCAATTGGTCTAATTAAGGTATCCTAGAGCAAGAATCAGTTCATTAAACAGTTCACAAAATGGTACCTGCAAGGACAGTCTCTCAAATTGGCCACCTCCATTCTTGTTCACTGATTTTTGTTCTTTCTGGCCAGTACTATGTAAGACCTACCCTGGTTTGTCCTCCCAAAGTACAACATCTCACACTTGTCTGTATTAAATTCCATCTGCCATTTTCAGCCCATTTTCCAGCTGGTCCAGCGACTGTGCATGTTTGATAGTCCTCGCTGTCCACTACACCCCCAGTCTTGCTGTCATGCACAAATTTGCTGATCCAGTATACACATTAACATCCAGACTGTTGATATAGATGACAATTAACTAAAACAGACCCAATCTCTGTGGCACACTACTGGTCAGACTATCTAATCAGTGAAGCAACCATCTACTACCACTCTGTCTTCTCCAGTGAAGTCAATGTCTATTCCAACCATATCTTAAGTGCCAGGTGACTGAACTTTCTAGACCGATCTCCTATGCAGGACCTTGTAAAAGGCCTTGGAGCAGGTTAAAAGGTCAGCACAACCTCATGGACCATAGGGCCGGTACTGTGCTATACTGTTCTGTATTCCTGCTTACATGCACTGTACTTTCTCTGTAGCTCTTTAATTTATTCTACTTTCTGTTATCGTTTTGGCATTCTGGATTCCCAACATCCATAGAATCATTTGTGTTTACATTTTCAGGGCCTATAGCCTTTGCTGTTTCTAAATGTCTTTAGCCATTCGAAGGGCCGAATGGCCTACTCCTGCACCTATTTCTTTGTATCACATGGACTGAATAGAATTATCTGAAGAGTATGATCCATCACTGGAGAACGTCAAGATAGATTATCCATTTAGCTTTGGATGAATATTCTTGCATAAGCTTCAGCTTTCTCTTTTACATATCTACTCAGATCGCACTTTGTTGTAGAGTCTACTACTCAGCTGAGTTAAAGCATAGAACACTACAGCATAGAACAGTACAGGTGCTTTGACCCACAATGTTCTGCCAACCTTTTAAGCTACTCTAACATCAAACTAACCACTTCCTCCTACATAGCCTTCCATTTTTCTATCATCCATGTGCCTATCTAAGAGTTTGTTAAATGCCCCTAATGTATCTGCCTCTAACACCACCCCTGGCAGGGCATTTCATACACTCACCACCCTGTGTAAAGATCTTAACTCTGACATCCCACCTATGCTTTCTTCCAGTCACCTTAAAATTGTGTGTCCTTGTATTAGTTTTCTCCATCCTGAGAAAATGTCTCTGGCTATCTGCTCAATCTATGCCTTTTATCAACTTGTACATCTGTATAAGTCACCTTTCATTCTTCTTTGCTCCAGAGAGAAAAGCCTTAGCTTGCTGAACCTGTTCTCATAAGACATGCTGTCTAATCCAGGCAGCATCATGGTAAATCTCCTCTGCTCTCTCTCTAAAGCTTCTACATCCTTTCGCTAATGAAGAGACCAGAATGAACACAATATTTTAAGTGTGGTTTTAACCAGGGCTTTATAGAGCTGCAACATTTCCTCACAGCTCTTGAACTCAGTCTCCCGCTAATTAAAGCCAAAACACCTCATCCACCCAATTAACTTTTCTGCAGCAACTTTAAGAGACCTGGACCTCAAGATTCCTCACACTGTAAGAAACATGTCATTAACCCTGACACTCATATTTGACCTTCCAAGGTGAATCACTGATTGTTTAACTCTATTTGCCACTTCTCTGCCCAACTCTGCTTCTTGTAACTATCCTATTGTTCCCTGCAGTAATGTTTTACACTTTCTGCAACTCCACCAATTTTCATGTCATCTGCAAACTTATCAACCCATCCTTCCATTTCCTTGACCAAGTCACTTATAAAAATTACAAAGAGAAGGGATCTTCACCTGTAAATCTTCAACCAATTTCCCCCGGGATTAATAAAGTATGACTATGACTATGATCTGAGAACAGATCCCCTCAGAAGAACATTGGTCACTGACCTACAGGCAGAAGAAGCTCCAACTACAACCATTCTCTGCCTTCTATGGGCGATCCAATTCTGAATACATACACCCAGGATTCCCTGGATCCCATGCCTCATGACCTTCTGAATGAGACTATCGTGGGGAAGCTTATCAAATGCCTTTGTAAAATCCATATAATGATCACATCCACTACTCTACATAGAACGTAGAACATAGAATAGAAACATAGAAAATAGGTGCAGGAGTAGGCCATTCGGCCCTTCAAGCCTGCACCGCCATTTATTATGATCATGGCTGATCATCCAACTCAGAACCCCGCCCCAGCCTTCCCTCCATACCCCCTGACCCCCGTAGCCACAAGGGCCATATCTAACTCCCTCTTAAATATAGCCAATGAACTGGCCTCAACAGTTTCCTGTGGCAGAGAATTCCACAGATTCACCACTCTCTGTGTGAAGAAGTTTTTCCTAATCTCGGTCCTAAAAGGCTTCCCCTCTATCCTCAAACTGTGACCCCTCGTTCTGGACTTCCCCAACATCGGGAACAATCTTCCTGCATCTAGCCTGTCAATCCCTTTAGGATCTTATACGTTTCAATCAGATCCCCCCTCAATCTTCTAAATTCCAACGAGTACAAGCCCAATTCATCCAGTCTTTCTTCATATGAAAGTCCCGCCATCCCAGGAATCAATCTGATGAACCTTCTTTGTACTCCCTCTATGGCAAAGATGTCTTTCCTCAGATTAGGGGACCAAAACTGCACACAATACTCCAGGTGTGGTCTCACCAAGGCCTTGTACAACTGCAGTAGTACGTCTCTGCTCCTGTACTCGAATCCTCTCGCTATAAATGCCAGCATACCATTCGCCTTTTTCACCGCCTGCTGTACCTGCATGCCCACTTTCAATGACTGGTGTATAATGACACCCAGGTCTCGTTGCACCTCCCCTTTTCCTAATCGGCCACCATTCAGATAATAATCTGTTTTCCTATTTTTGCCACCAAAGTGGATAACTTCACATTTATCCACATTAAATTGCATCTGCCATGAATTTGCCCACTCACCCAACCTATCCAAGTCACCCTGCATCCTCTTAGCATCCTCCTCACTGCTAACACTGCCACCCAGCTTCGTGTCATCCACAAACTTGGAGATGCTGCATTTAATTCCCTCATCCAAGTCATTAATATATATTGTAAACAACTGGGGTCCCAGCACTGAGCCTTGCGGTACCCCACTAGTCACCGCCTGCCATTCTGAAAAGGTCCCGTTTATTCCCACTCTTTGCTTCCTGTCTGCTATCCAATTCTCCACCCACACCAATACCTTACCCCCAATACCGTGTGCTTTAAGTTTGCACACTAATCTCCTGTGTGGGACCTTGTCAAAAGCCTTTTGAAAATCCAAATATACCACATCCACTGGTTCTCCCCTATCCACTCTACTAGTTACATCCTCAAAAAATTCTATGAGATTCATCAGACATGATTTTCCTTTCACAAATCCATGCTCTCTTAAACTTCACTAGGGTATCTGCCTCCACCACTGACTCAGGCAGTGCATTCCACGCACCAACCACTCTCTGAGTAAAAAACCTTCCTCTAATATCCCCCTTGAACTTCCCACCCCTTACCTTAAAGCCATGTCCTCTTGTATTGAGCAGTGGTGCCCTGGGGAAGAGGCGCTGGCTATCCACTCTATCTATTCCTCTTATTATCTTGTACACCTCTATCATGTCTCCTCTCATCCTCCTTCTCTTCAAAGAGTAAAGCCCTAGCTCCCTTAATCTCTGATTATAATCCATACTCTCTAAACCAGACAGCATCCTGGTAAATCTCCTCTGTACCCTTTCCAATGCTTCCACATCCTTCCTATAGTGAGGTGACCAGAACTGGACACAATACTCCAAGTGTGGCCTAACCAGCGTTTTATAGAGCTGCATCATTACATCGCGACTCTTAAACTCTATCCCTCGACTTATGAAAGCTAACACCCCATAAGCTTTCTTAACTACCCTATCCACCTGTGAGGCAACTTTCAGGGATCTGTGGACATATACCCCCAGATCCCTCTGCTCCTCCACACTACCAAGTATCCTGCCATTTACTTTGTACTCTGCCTTTGAGTTTGTCCTTCCAAAGTGTACCACCTCACACTTCTCTGGGTTGAACTCCATTGCCACTTCTCAGCCCACTTCTGCATCCTATCAATGTCTCTCTGCAATCTTTGACAATCCTCTACACTATCTACAACACCACCAACCTTTGTGTCATCTGCAAACTTGCCAACCCAGCCTTCTACCCCCACATCCAGGTCGTTAATAAAAATCACGAAAAGTAGAGGTCCCAGAACAGATCCTTGTGGGACACCATTAGTCACAATCCTCAATCTGAATGTACTCCCTCCACCACTACCCTCTGCCTTCTGCAGGCAAGCCAATTCTGAATCCACCTGGCCAAACTCCCCTGGATCCCATGCCTTCTAACTTTCTGAATAAGCCTACCGTGTGGAACCTTGTCAAATGCCTTACTAAAATCCATATAGATCACATCCACTGCACTACCCTCATCTATATGCCTAGTCACCTCCTCAAAGAAATCTATCAGACTTGTTAGACACGATCTGCCCTTCACAAAGCCATGCTGACTGTCCCTGATCAGACCATGATTCTCTAAATGCCTATAGATCCTATCTCTAAGAATCTTTTCCAACAGCTTTCCCACCACAGACGTAAGGCTCACTGGTCTATAATTGCCCGGACTATCCCTACTACCTTTTTTGAACAAGGGAACAACATTCGCCTCCCTCCAATCCTCCGGTACCATTCCTGTGGACAATGAGGACATAAAGATCCTAGCCAGAGGCTCAGCAATCTCTTCTCTCGCCTCGTGGAGCAGACTGGGGAATATTCCGTCGGGCCCCGGGGACTTATCCGTCTTAATGTATTTTAACAACTCCAACACCTCCTCTTCCTTAATATCAACATGCTCCAGAACATCAACCTCACTCATATTGTCCTCACCATCATCAAGTTCCCTCTCATTGGTGAATACCGAAGAGAAGTATTCATTGAGGACCTCGCTCACTTCCACAGCCTCCAGGCACATCTTCCCACCTTTATCTCTAATCGGTCCTACCTTCACTCCTGTCATCCTTTTTTTCTTCACATAATTGAAGAATGCCGTGGGGTTTTCCTTTACCCTACCTTCATCAAAGTGCTTTATCACATCCTCAGAGAATTTAGTCAGGCTCATGAAGCATGACTTGTGCCTCACAATGGCATGCTGTCTCTAATCAGACTATGTTTCTCCTAATGCTCATAAATCCTGTCTCTAAGAATCTTCTCCAGTAATTTGCCTACCACTGAAATAAGAGTGACTGGTTTATAAATCCTAGTGTTGTCTCTACTCCTTTTCTTAGACAAATGAATAACATTTGCCACATTCCAATCATCTGATGCTACTCCTGTTGCAATTCAGGATGCAAAGAGCTGCTCCACCTGACTCTGCTTTGGACACTTTTAACTTGCACTGGACACTTATAACTGATTTCAACTGACATGTGGCTGTTGTGTTTTACTATTTATTGTTATGTTTATTGTTTAGTGTTGCGTTTGTTATGTTATGATTGCACTGCCCCTGAGAAACGCTGTCTCATTCTGCCCTGCAGAGCTGATGTGCGGTTAGAATGACAATAAAGTTTTTTGAATCTTGAATCTTGAATCAACACCAAAGCTGCTTTAATCTTTTCCTTTGTTTCCCATACACCATAGCCAATGGTGTAAGAACCTTTTCACTCACTTTCCACAGTAACCTGGGGTATATCCTGGTCACCTTCCACAGTAACCTGGGGTATATCCTGGTCACTTTTCACAGTAACCTGGGGTATATCCTGGTCACTTTCCACAGTAACATGGGGTATATTCTGCCTGGCCCTGGGACTTAGCTATTCCTATGTTTTTCAAATGTTCTAGCACTTCGTCTTTCTTGAGGTTGACATCTCCTGACATATCAGCCTGTTCTGTGCTGACCTCACATTCAATAAAGACTCTCTCACTGAGGCACCATATTAAGAAACTCCTCTACCTCCTCAGACTCTAGGCACATGTTCCCTCTTCTTTCCCTGATTGGTCCTACCCTCACTTTAGTCACCTTCCTGTTCTTCACATACCTGTAGAAGACCTTGGGTTTTCCTTAATCCTATTTGCCAAGGCCTTCTCATGCCCCTTTAGCTCGCCTAAGTCCATTCTTCAGTTCCTTCCTGGCTACCTTGTTACTCTAAAGCTCAGTCTGATCCTTGTTTCCTAAATCTTATGTAAGCATTTTTCCACTTGACAAAATATCCCACATCTCTTGTCAACCATGGTTCCTTCACCCTCCACCCTGTCACTGCTTCAGTGAACAAACCTGTCCAGAGCCCCATGCAAGTCCTCCTTCAGAAAAAACTCCACACTTCCATTGTGCATTTTCTTGAGTGCATCCATTCAAAATTTATGCTACAAACCTCCTGCCTAATGGCATCATGATTCTCTCTCCTCCAATTAAATACTTTCCCGTGTTGTCTGCTCATCTAAGGCCATGGTAAAGGTCAGGGAGTTGTATTTACTGTCTTTGAAATGTTCATCCACAGAGTTCTGGCACTAGATTCAGTGTGGTCTCTGTTCTAGTTGGTCTGTCAACAGACCATGTCTGGTATCCTTGCTGGACACACATTTGCCACATCTAAAACTTTTGCATTAAATAGGTACCAATCAAAATTAGGGAAATTGGTCAATTGTCTGCCACCATTCATGAACATCTGTTATAGGGCTGTAGAGCTTAGATTTGATCTCTCATTGTGGGATCCTTTAGCATTATCTGTTTGGTTAATGAACTTTAACATGCAAGTAGCCCTGTCTTGTAACAGATTTATACCCTATTTTGAGTATATGTGGTGCTGTTCCTGGCATGCCCTCTTGCACTCTTCATTGAACCTGTGTTTGGCCATATCCCTCTCAATCTTTCCACTCCATGTACCCACCAAACGCTTTTTAAATGTTTGTTATTATACCTGTCTGTACCAATTTCTCTGGCAGCACTTTCACACACTCTGCACGCCCTGTATGGAAAAAGTTGCCGCATTAAATTTTTAACATAAGTCTATGCCCTCTCGTTCTAGCTTCCTTTGATCCAAGGGGTAAAAAACCCAGCCCATCTAGCCTCTCATTATAACTCCAGGCCTCCAACCTGAGTAACACCCTTGTGAGTAGAAATTTGAGCCAAAGAGTCATAGAGAAGTACAGCACAGAAACAGGCCATTTGGCCCATCTACCTGCTGGGCCATTTAAACGCCTACTCCCATCGACCTGCACCAGGACCACAGCCCTCCATACCCCTACCTTCAGCCCATTTTCACAGTTGATGCAGATCCCTCTGCCAGCTATGATTAAATTTTCCTCACTATCCATTACACCCCCAAGCTTACACCATCTACAAATTTGCTGATCCAGTTAACCACATTATCATCCAGATCACTAATATAGATGACCAACAACAACAGACCCAGCACTGATCCCTGTAGTACACCACTAGTCACTGGCCTCCAGTCAAAGAAGCAACCATCTATTACACTCCGCCTTCTCTCACAAAGCCGATGGCTAATCCAGTTTTCTGCCTCATCTTGAAAGCTGAGCGAATAAATCTTCTGGACCATCCTCCCATGTGGGACCATGTCAGATGTCTTGCAAAATTCCATGTAGACAGTATCCACTGCTTTACCTTCATCCACTTTCCTGGTAACTTCCTTGTAAACCTCTATAACATTGGTTACACATGACCTACCATGCACAAAGGCATGCTGACTATCCTTAATCAGTCCTTGTCTATCCAAATACTTATAATACCGGTCCCTTAGAAAACCTTCCAATAACTTTCCCACAACTGATGTTAGGCTACTGGTGTATAATTTCCTGGATTACGTCTAGAGCCTTTCTTAAACAGTGGAACAACTCTGGCTATCCTCCGATCCTCTGCTATCTCTCCTGTTGCCAAGAATGATTTAACTATCTCTGCTAGGACCATGGCAATTCTGCACTTTGCCTTCTGTTGGGTCTGAGGGTGCACCTTGACAGGCCCTGGGGATTTATCCAACTGAATTTGCTTCTTCCCCTTTAATCTGTATAGGGTCCATGAAGTTGATGCTGCTTTGCTTCACTCTATGATTGTGACAGTCTTCTAAGTAAATACAGATGCAAAAAATTTAAGTAACATCTCCCCCATCTGTTTTGGCTCCACACATGGATTACCATTCTGATCTTTCAGAGGCAAACAAGGGAAAATCTGCAGATGCTGGAAATCCGATCAACACACACAAAATGCTGAAGGAACTCAGCAGGCCAGGCAGCATCTAGGAAAAGAGTACAGTTGACGTTTTGGGCCGAACCCCTTCGGCAGGACTGAAATCTTTTCCTAGATGCTGCCTGGCCTACTGAGTTCCTTCAGCATTTTATGTGTGTTGCTCCTCCAGAGGACCAATTTTGTTTCTTGCAATCCTTTTGCTCAACATATCTGTAAAATCCCTTAGGATTCTCCTTCTTGTCTACTAGAAAACCTTCACACCTTCTTTTAGCCTTCCTGATTTCTCTATTAAGTGTTCTCTTGCAGAAGCACACTTTTGCCAGAAAACAGCCTGTCGCAATCCATACTTGCCAGATCATTTCTGATACCATCAAAATTCGTCTTTCTCTAATTTAGAATCTCAGTCCGCAGATCAGACCTATGTTTTTGCATATTTACTTTAAAACTAATGACATTGCGGTCATGAGATGCAAGGTGTTCACCTACACAAACTTCTGTCACCTGTCTTGTCTCATTTCCTAATAGCAGATCCAGTATCGCACATTTTCTCATTGAGACTTCTACATATTGTTTAAGGTAACTTTCCTGAACATCTAGTCCTTTCACAATATGGAAGTCCCAGTCAATATATGGAAAGTTAAAACCACCTACTCTTAACGACCTTACGTTTCTTGCATTGAAATAGATGCAGCCCAGGACACTAGTAGCACCATGCTCTACATTTTGTTCCCTGACTCTTTGACGTATTACCACCAACTATCTTCACAACCTCTCCACTGACCGTTCTGGCACTCTGGTTTGTTGCAGCTAATGGTGCACAGTGTCACACGAATGCTCAGTCCTGAATTACTAGACCACAAACTTGTCTGTCTTTGTTCTTTGTCTCAGTAGTTCTCTCTGCGCCCATGATTGACTGGATTCGTGACTGCACTTGGGTTTCATTCCTTGGGGTGCCAATTTCTACATAGTCCTTCTTTTCACATGAATCTGTTTCTGATAATTTCGCCTTCCCTTTCTGGGTCTGTTCATCTTCATCTTGGTGTAGGCTGGTGACAGACATCCATTGCAAGTGTAGTATTCCTGCAGCTATCTCGGCTATGCTTCTCTCACCCTGCCTTCTCTTAAGGACTCCATTCCACTCTACCAGTTCCATCATCCATGTTGTAATGACTTCAGTTTCATGGCGAGACTTTCCACAGAAGTGCTTCTGAAATGTTATCCTTCTGTCTAAAACCTGACATCCCCTCAACTCTCATTGACAGAGCTCACCTGCTGCCTGTACCTCTGCAACTGTCTCCTTTCAGTTTGTTCCTGGTCCTCATCTTATAATGCATTAGCGTCCATTTAGTGGATATCCATAATAATTGTTATTAGCCAATATTATTCAACCACCAAATACATCATTCCCTTTTCAGCATTTTACAATTACGTGTCGGCGGCACCTAATTAATTGGCATGTTTATTTCGGCTTTTTTCTTAATGATGTGCTGAGTGCCTCCCGGCTACCGTTGCATTCTCCATGAATCGGTATCTGTCCGTGGCCTGGGGGTTGGGGTGGTGGGACACAGGGGTGTCATCTCGTCATTGTCTGTTTCTATTAGAGCAGACAGTTCATCACACAGTTCTTTGTAAGGACTCAAACCATCCTGCAAATATCTCCTAAACCAACGTACCCTTTCAAAATTAGAGTCATACTTTATCATTACTCATTCGGTTTCGATTGTTATCCTTTTTTCTTCCAATTGCATCAGCTCTTCATCTGTCAGTTCTTGGTCAGGGGATGCCAAAACCTCTTCAACATCATGTTCATCAGCTTCCACAAGCCAAACTCACATTGTCCTTACTTCGTTCACCACGATCAAAACACTTAATTATGTCTAGTTTTACGCTAAGTGTAACACCCTTACAAGCTCTTTCAGGTTTTTCCGATACCTTAGAATTCATATTGCAAACGGCTGCTCACAGGCATGTGCTTAAGCAATGCCGGCAAGAATGCAGTTCTGAATCCGGGGGAGAGCGGCTGCTCGGGGCGTGCGCTGCCTTTTATCGCTCTGATTTTTTTCCGTAACAGTGAAAACACCTTCTGAAAGAGACCACAGGGTACTAATGTAGGTCTTTTGTAACAGTGAGGTTTCGTAAAGCGAATGTTCAAAAAGCGGGGAACACCTGTACATGTCCACAGATCCCTGAAAGTTGCCTCACAGGTAGATAGGGTAATTAAGAAAGCTTATGGGGTGTTAGCTTTCATAAGTCGAGGGACACAGTTTAAGAGTCGCGAGGTAAGGAAGCAGCTCTATAAAACTCTGGTTAGGCCACATTTAGAGTACTATGTCCAGTTCTGGTCGCCTCACTATAGGAAGGATGTGGAAGCATTGGAAAGGGTACAGAGGAGATTTACCAGGATGCTGCCTAGTTTAGAGAGTATGCATTATGATCAGAGATTAAGGGAGCTAGGGCTTTACTCTTTGGAGAGAAGGAGGATGAGAAGAGACATGATAGAGGTATACAAGATATTGAAAGGAATAGATAGAGTGGACAGCTAGCTCCTCTTCCCCAGGGAACCACTGCTCAATACAGGAGGACATGGCTTTAAGGTAAGGGGTGGGAAGTTCAAGGGGGATATTAGAGGAAGGTTTTTTACTCAGAGAGTGGTTGGTGCATAGAATGCACTGCCTGAGTCAGTGGTGGAGGCAGATACACTAGTGAAGTTTAAGAGACTACTAGACATGTATATGGAGGAATTTAAGGTGAGGGGTTATATGGGAGGCAGGGTTTAAGGGTCGGTACAACATTGTGGGCCGAAGGGCCTGTACTGTGCTGTACTGTTCTATGTTCTCTTTTCTATATACCCCATCTTAGGCATTTATGTTGGATTTGACTTCCTTTGTTAGCCACATTTGTGCCATCTTGCCTTGAAAGTATTTCATCTTCTTTGGGACGTATATATCCTGTGCTTTCTGAATTGCTTCCAGAAATTCAACGTTGGTAACAGTCAGGAGAGGGAAGGTGAAGAGTCAGGTACTAGAGAGTACCCATATGGCTGTCCCCCTGAACAATAAGTACTCTTGTTTGGGTACTGTTGCGGGGGACAGTCTACCTGGGGGAAGCAGGTCTCTGGCACAGAGTCCGGCCCTGTGGCTCAGAAGGGTAGGAAAAGGAAGAGAAGGCCATAGTGATAGGGGACTCTATAGTTAGGGGGTCAGACAGGAGATTCTCTGGACGCAGTAAAGGAACTCGGATGGTAGTTCACCTCCCAGGTGCCAAGGTCTGGAATGTTTCAGATCCTATCCATGATATCCTGCAGTGCGAGGAAGAACAGCCAGCGGTCGTGGTACATATTGGTACCAATGACATGGGTAGGAAAAGCTAAGAGGTCCTGAAAACAGACTACAGGGTGTTAGGAATGAAGTTGAGAAGCAGGGCTGCAAAGGTAGTAATCTCGGGATTACTGCCTGTGCCATGTGACAGTGAGTAAAGAATAGAATGAGGTGGAGGATAAATCCGTGGCTGAGGGATTGGAGCAGGGGGCACGGATTCAGATTTCTGGATCATTGGGACCTCTTTTGGGGTAGGTGTGACCTGTACAAAAAGGACAGGTTGCACTTGAATCCCAGGGCGACCAATATCTTGGCGGGGAGGTTTGCTAAGGCTGCTCGGGTGAGTTTAAACTAGAATTGCTGGGGGGTGGGAACCGAACTGAAGAGATTGGGGAAGAGACGGTTGGCTTACAAATAGAGAAAGCTTGGAGACAGTGTGTGAGAGAGGATAGGCAGGTGATAGAGAAGGGATGCGTTCAGACCGACGGTTTGAGATGTATCTATTTTAACGCAAGGAGTATTGTGAACAAAGCGGATGAGCTCAGAGCATGGATCAGTACTTGGAGCTTTGATGTGGTGACCATTACAGAGACTTGGATGGCTCAGGGACAGGAATGGTTACTTCAATTGCTGGGTTTTAGATGTTTCAGAAAGGACAGGGAGGGAGGCAAAAGAGGTGGGGGCGTGACACTGTTGATCAGAGATAGTGTCATGGTTGCAGAAAAGGTGGACGTCATGGAGGGTTTGTCTACGGAGTCCCTGTGGGTGGAGGTTAGGAACAGGAAGGGGTCAATAACCTTACTGGGTGTTTTTTATAGGCCACCCAATAGTAGCTAGAATATTAAGGAGCAGATAGGGAATCAGATCCTGGAAAAGTGTAATAATAATAGAGTTGTCGTGACGGGGGATTTTAATTTCCCAAATATTGATTGGCATCTCCCTAGAGCAAGGGGTTTAGATGGGGTGGAGTTTGTTAGGTGTGTTCAGGAAGGTTTCTTGACACAATATGTTGATAAGCCTACAAGAGGAGAGACTGTACTTGATTTGATATTGGGCAATGAACCTGGTTCTCTCAGTTCTCTCTAAGTGGGAGAGCATTTTGGAGATAGTGATCATAATTCTATCTTCTTTACAATAGCATTGGAGAGAGGTAGGAACAGACAAGTTAGAAAAGCATTTAATTGGAATACAAGAATTATGAGGCTATCAGGCAGGAACTTGGAAGCTTAAATTGGGAACAGCTCTTCTCAGGGAAAAGTATGGAAGAAATGTGGCAAATGTTCAGGGGATATTTGTGTGGAGTTCTGCATGGGTACGTTCCAATGAGAAAGGGAATTTATGGTAGGGTACAGGGACCATGGTGTACAAAGGCTTATTGAGAAAGTAAGGCAGCATTGGATCCCAGGAGATATTGCTTTGTGGATCCAGAACTGGCTTGCCCACAGAAGGCAAAGAGTGGTTGTAGATGGGACATATTCTGCATGGAGGCCGGTGACCCGTGGCATGCCTCAGGGATGTGTTCTGGGACCCTTACTCTTTGTGATTTTTATAAATGACCTCAAAGAGGAAGTGGAGGGATGGGTTAGTAAGTTTGCTGATGTCACAATGGTTGGAGGTGTTGTGGATAGTGTGAGGGCTGTCAGAGGTTACAGCAGGACATTGATAGGATGCAAAACTGGGCTGAGACGTGGCAGATGGAGTTCAACCCAGATAAGCGTGAAGTGGTTCATTTAGGTAGGTCAAGTGTGATGGCAGAATATAGTATTAATGGTAAGACCCTTGGCAGTGTGGAGGATCAGAGGGATCTTGGGGTCTGAGTCCAAAGGATACTCAATGCAACTGCGCAGGTTGACTCTGTGGTTAAGAAGGCATATGATGCATTGGCCTTCATCAATTGTGGAATTGAGATTATGAGCCGAGAGGTAATGTTGCAGCTATATAGGACCCTGGTCAGACCCCACTTGGAGTGCTGTGCTCAGTTCTGGTCGCCTCACTACAGGAAGGATGTGGAGACCATAGAAAGGGTGCAAAGGAGATTTGCAAGGATGTTGCCTGGATTGGGAAGCATGCCGTATGAAAACAGGTTGAGTGAACTTGGCCTTTTCTCCTTGGAGCGACAAAAGATGAGAGGTGACTTGATAGAGGTGTACAAGATGATTATTATTATTGTGTGGATTATTCGTGTGGATAGTCAGAGGCTTTTTCCCAAGGCTGAAATGGCTGCCACAAAAGGGCACAGGTTTTAAGGTGCTTGGGAGTAGGTACAGAGGAGATGTCAAGGGTAAGTTTTTTACGCATAGAGTGGTGAGTGCGTGGAATGGGCTGCCGGCAACGGTGGTGGAGGTAGATATGATAGAGTCTTTTACGAGACTTTTGGATAGGTAGATGGAGCCTTAAAAAATAGAGGGTTATGGGTAAGCCTAGTAATTTCTAACGTAGGTGCATGTTTGGCTCAACTTTGTGGGCCGAAGCGCTGTATTGTGCTGTAGGTTTTTTTATGTTTCTATGTAAATTCCAGCCATTGCTGGTCTGCTGTCATCCCTGCCAGTGTTCTTTTCCAGTCAGTTTTGCCCAGTTCCTCTCTCATGCATCTGTATTTCCCTGTACTGTAATACTGATACATCTGACTTTTGCTTCTCCTTCTCAAATTTCAGGGTGAATGTGATCATATTATGATCACTTGCCCCGAGGGTTCTTTTACCATAAGGTCTCTAATCAATTCTAGTTCATTGCAGAACGCGCAGTCCAAAATAGCTGATCCTCTCATGGGCTCAACTGTGAGCTGCTCTAAAATGCCATCTCACAGGCATTCTAGAAATTCTCCCTCCTGGAATCCAGCACCAAACTGATTTTTCCAATCTATCTGCATATTGAACACCCTCATGACTAATGTATCATTGCCCCTTCAGCATGCATTTTCTATCTCCACTGTAATTTGTAGACCACATTCTTACTACTGTTTGGGGAGGCGGGGTCTGTATACAACTCCCATCAGGGTCTTTTTATCCTTGCAGTTTCTTAGGTCTGCTTGCAATGGCTGTAGCACCCCCTCTGCCTACCCGTTTGTCCTTTTGATAAAATGTACCCTTGGACATGAAGCTCCCTGCTATAATCTTCTTTCAGCTATGTTTCATTGATGCCTACAACATCATTCATGCCAATCTTAACTGTGCTACAAGTTCATCTACCTTATTCCGTGTACCATGCACATTCAAATATAGATAGATGGATGATAGATACTTTATTGAACGGAAAGCAAATTACAGTGTCACAGTAGCATTACAAGTGCACAAATATACAGATATACAAATATTAGAAGAGAAGTAAGAAAGATTAAAAAATAAGTTATCTCAAACAGTCAAACAGGAGGGGGTCATCACGTCCCTGGCTATGGGTTGACTTATTATAGAGCCTAATGGCCGAGTGTAAGAATTACCTCATATAGCACTCTTCGGAGCAGCGCAGTCCATTACTAAAAGTGGTCCTGTGTTCAGCCAAGGTGGCATGCAGAGGGTGAGAAACATTGTCCAGAATTGACAGGATTTTCCGTAGGGTCCTTTGTTCTACCACAACCTCCAGTGTGTACAGTTTGACTCCTATAACAGAGCCAGCCTTTCTAATCAGTTTATTGAGCCTGTTGGCATCACTTGTGTTGATGCCATTGTTCCAGCACACCACCATGTAGAAGATTGTGCTGGCGACAACAGACTGGTAGAACATGTGAAGGAGAGGCCTGCATACACTGAAGGACCTCAGTCTCCTCAAAAAGTAGAGGCGACTCTGGCCCTTCTTGTTCCACACAAGTCTGTCATCCAGATGCAACCCCAGGTACTTGTAGGTCCTCACCACATCCACATCCTCACCATCAATAGTAACAGGCTTAATGCAGACTTAGTCTTCCTGAAGTCCATCACCATCTCCTTTGTCTTACTGATGTTGAGCTGCAGATGATTCAGTTTGCACCATTTGACAAAGTCCTGCACCAGGGCCCTGAATTCATCCTCCTATCCTCCCTTTATACTCAACTATTGCTGAGTCATCAGAGAACTTCTGCAGATGACATGCCTCAGTGTTGTATCTAATGTCCAAGGTATACAGGGTAAACAGAAAGGGAGCCAATACAGTCCACTGTATGGTCCCCAGCGCTGCTTTTAGCCATGCCTGACACACAGCTCTGAAGCTGCATAAACGGTGATCTACCAGTCAGGTAGTCGATTACTCAGATACAATGGAGGTGCCAGCCTGCCTTGACCAGAGCTTTTCCCCCAGCAATGAGGGCTGTATGGTAATGAAGGCATGAGAAATCAAAAAACATGATCCTCACAGAGCTGCCCTGCATATCCAAATGAGAGCAGGTAGATGACAGATGGTCAGAGGTGAGCCAGGGCCAGCCTCTCTAGGGCCTTCATGATGTGTGAGGTCAGGGCCACCGGATGGTAGTCATTCAAAATTATCGGTTGGTCCTTCTTGGGGACTGGAACCACACGTGAAGTTTTCCACACAGTCGGAACCTTTCCAGGCTGAGATTGAAAATGCGCTGGAGGACTTGACACAGCTGCTCAGCACACTGCTTCAGGACCTTGGGTTCACATTATCCGGTCCTGATGCTCTGCTGTGTCTGAGTTTCCCCGGAGCTCAGTGGTGAAGGTGAGTCCTTGATGTCTGGGAATTGGTGGAAGGTGGGGCTGGGGGAGGTGAAGATCAGGATGATGGCAGTGGTTACATGGAGGTGTGGATAGTAGGTTCTGGGCAAGGAGGGGATGTAGACGTGGTGGCCTGTGTTTTTCATCCACGTGTAGAACTCTAGAGGGGAGGCATTGGTACTGAGTGAGCATTGGGTGCCTCAGCACCTGGACTGGTGTGATGAGTGGGATGTGAATAGGAGGGCAATTGTAAAGCCTACTGAAGAATTGGTTTAACTGATAAGCCCATTCTCAGCTGCATTCATAGAAACAGAAAACCTACAGCACAATACAGGCCCTTCAGCCCACAAAGCTGTGCCGAACATGTCCGTACCTGAGAAATTACCTATGTTTACCCATAGCCTTTTATTTTTCTGAGCTCCATTTACCTGTCCAGGAGTCTCTTAAAAGACCTTATTGTATCCACCTTAACCACCGTTGCCGGCAGCCCATTCCATGCACTCACCACTCTTTGCGTAAAAAAACTTACCCCTGATATCTCCTCTGTACCTTTGAGGCTATACAGCTAGGCTGATTGAAGCCAGTGATGTTCTTCATGCCTCTGCACACCTTTCGTGCACTACTCTGTCCAAGCTTGTTCTCCAGCTCTCTCCTGAATTTCGCTTTAGTCACCTTGATTTTCTGCTTTAGCTCCCTCTGCACATGTTTCAATTCTGTTCTGTCCCCTGATCTAAAGGCTCTCTTTTTGTGACTGAGAAGAGCCTTTAGATCACTGGTGACCCATAGTTTGTTGTTAAGGAAGCAGCGAACAGTCCTTGATGGTATTACAGTGTCCACACAGAAGTAGACGTAGCCAGTGATGCAATCAGTAGGTCCGTAAATGTCCTCATATGGTTCACAAAGCACATTCCAGTCAATAACCTCAAAGCAACCCTTCAAGGCCTCAATGGCCTCTGGAGACCATTTCTTTACTATCTTGGTGGTAGCTAGCTGTTGCTGTACTTTGGGCTTATAAAAAGGCATGAGGTGACCCACACTGTGATTTGATCTTCCAACTGGGAGGAAGCTGTAGAGCTGTATGCATCTTTAACATTTGCTTACAGGAGATCCAGTGTTTCACTTGACAAACTGACCGAAGGTGGATAGGGTTGTCGAGAGAGAAACATGGTTGAAGTCTCTTGATACTACAATGAACACTGCGTTGGGAAGGCGCAGTGTAGACAGCAAGCAATATGGCATGGCTGAACTCAAGCGGTAGATAAAGCAGGCACAAGATCACACCACGCAGTCCAATGCCCGGACTGCAGATTCATTCTTTCACAGAAGTGTGACCAGGATTACACAATCTGTTGTTCACAAGCACAGCAAGCCTACCTCCCTTCCTCTTATCGCACTGCAGATATAACAACTTCAATACTGTATTCACCCTTTTTGATTTTGTCCACCTTTTAGAATCAGAGAACACAAAAGTACAGAAACTATTGATCTGCCTAGTACCATCAATCTGTACCTGAATCGTATCCCTCCATATCCTTCCCATCCATTTAACTATCCAAATTTCTGTTAAATATTGAAATCAAACCGGTATCCATGAATTCTGCTGGTAGCTTGCTCCACACTCTCATCACACTATGAGTGAAGAAGTCCCCCCTCATGTTTCTCTTAAACGTTTCACCTTTCACCCTCAACCAATGACCTTTAGTTGTAGTCACACCCAACTTCAGTGGAAAGAGCCTGCTTATATTTACCCTATCTATACCCCTCATAATTTTGTATACCTCTATCAAGTATCCCTTCATTCTCCTAAGCTCTAGGGAATACTAACCTCTTCACCTTCCCCCATAACTTTGGACCACTAGTCCAAGCAGCATCCTTATAAATTTTGTCTGCACTCTTTCAGTTTTATTGACGTCTTTCCTGTAGGTAGATGACTAAAACTGCCCAGAATATTACAAATAATGCCTCACCAACATCTTGTACAACTTCAACATAACATCCCAACTCCTGTGCTCATACTTTTCATTTCTGATTTCCTCTGTTCTATCACATTCTGCTCACTCTGTAAGGATCCAGGCTGTAAAAATAGGGGACAAGCTCTCCTGTACAATCACTCTGAGCACCGGTGCCCCACAAGGCTGTGTACTCAGCCCCCTGCTGTATTCACTGTACACCCATGATTGTATAGCCAAGTTTCCATCAGGCTCAATATATAAGTTTGCTGATGACACAACAATTGTAGGCCGTATCTCGGGTAATGATGAGTTTGAGTACAGAGAGGAAATTAAGAACCTGGTGGCATGGTGCAAAGACAATAACCTATCCCTCAACATCAGCAAGACGAAGGAATTGGTTGTTGACTTCAGAAGGAGTAGCAGATCGCACGACCCAATTTACATCGGTGGTGCGCAAGTGGAACAGGTCAAAAGCTTTAAGTTCCTCGGGGTCATTATCACAAATGACCTGACTTGGTCCAGCCAAGCAGAGTTCACTGCCAACAAGGCCCACCAGCGCCTTTACTTCCTGAGAAAACTAAAGAAATTTGGCCTGTCCCCTAAAACCCTCACTAATTTTTATAGATGCACCGTAGAAAGCATTCTTCTAGGGTGCATCACAACCTGGTATGGAAGTTGTCCTGTCTAAGACCGAAAGAAGCTGCAGAAGATCGTGAACACGGCGCTGCACATCACACAAACCAATCTTCCGTCCTTGGACTCACTCTACACTGCATGCTGTCGGAGCAGTGCTGCCAGGATAATCAAGGACACGACCCACCCAGCCAACACACTTTTCGTCTCTCTTCCCTCCGGGAGAAGGTTCAGGAGCTTGAAGACTCGTATGGTCAGATTTTGGAACAGCTTCTTTCCAACTGTGATAAGACTGGGGAACGGATCTTGACCCGGATCTGGGCTGTACCCTCCAAATATCCGGACCTGCCTCTCGGTTTTTTTTTTACACTACCTTACTTCCCATTTTTCTATTTTCTATTTATGATTTATAATTTAAATTTTTAATATTTACTAATTTTAACTATTTTTAATGTTTAATATTTGTAATCCAGGGAGTGTGAAGCGCAGAATCAAATATTGCTGTGATGATTGTACGTTCTAGTACCAATTTATACTGTAAAGTATAAAGTCCTATGCTGGTTTATCCTCTCAAAGTGCAATAACTCACACTGTCATGTTCAGCTGGCCCAAATCCTGCTGCAGGCTTTGATAGTCTTCCTCACTGTCCAGTACACTCCCAATCTGGTGTCACCCAGAAATTTGATGATCCAGTATACCACATTATCATCTAGATTATTACACTACTTGCTGTGCGTTGATCTATTTGGGAAGCGCAGCAGGAGGCATATTCAGAAGAATGGTCTTCCTCAGGGAAGTGTGCTTACACCACTGCTGTACAACATCTACATGAATGACCAGCCTATAGATGATGTCACACTGCGTTTTATATATTCTGATGACTTATGCCTCACTGCCCAAAGCACTGATTTTAACACTGTGGAGAAAATGCTTTCTGAGGCCTTGGAGGGGCTAACATCCTGCTGTGAAGAAAACCACCATCGCGCAAACCCATCGAAGACGCAAGTTTGTGCATTCCACCTCAGGAACCGTGAAGCCAAACAACAGTTTAAAGTGACCTGATGTGGAGCAACACTGGCGCATTGTGAGCATCCTATCTACTTAGGAGTCACCCTTGACAGATGCCTCACTTTCAAGAACCACATCAATAAGAAAGGCAAAAGTGAGCGCACGAAAAAACATCCTGAATAAGCTCACTAGCACAAAATGGGGAGCAAGCTCGAAAACATTGCGAACCAGTGCACTTGCTCTTTGCTATTCCACTGCCAAATACGCTTGCCCTGCATGGGAAAGATCTACTCATGCTAAGAAGATGGATGCTGTTCTGAGTGCAAACTGCCGATTTATCACAGGTTGTTTAAAACCAACAAACATCAACAGCCTATATAGCCTGGCACGTATCGCTCCCCCTGATATAAGAAGAATGGTAGCCAGCAAGAAAGAACGACTCCGTCAAACATCAGATCAGTTGAGAACAGATGACTCTACATGGTCATACACCTACACCCAGCCGCCTAAAGTCAAGGAAGAGCTTCATGAACAGTGTTGTTCCATTACAATCAACCCCACCTGAAGCCCGCATCGCCTTGTGGAAAGACCAGCTCGCCAGTCTCAAACAACCCTCAATGATGGAAATTCCACCGGATGAAAGCCTTTCCCCAGGAGCTAATTGCAACTGGGCAACCTGGAAGTGCCTTAACAGACCTAGGACTGGTGTAGGTCGCTGAAAGGTGTCACTAAGCAAGTGAGGATGTACAACCAGCCTAACAACTGGTGAATGTGGAACTGAGCCACCAACTATGCAACATCTCCTGCAATGCCTATCGCTAGAGGAACCCTGTATTGTTGCAGATCTTGCCGAGTTCAACAACAAAGCGCAAAAATATGTCCAGTTCTGCCTGGGCCATGTGTAGACTGACCGTGGACACAATAAGAAGAAGATCCCAGATCGTTGATACCACACCATCCAGAGTGTTCATATAGATGACAAATAGCAATGGACTCAGCACCAATCCCTGCGGGACACCACTAGTCACATTCTACAGTCAGTATGGCTACCATCTACTACCACTATGGTTTCTTCTGTGAAGCCAATATCTACTCCAATTTACTACATCATCTTGCATGCCGAGGGAATGAACATTCTTAACTGACTTCCCATGCAGTACCTTGTCAAAAGCTTTGCTAAAGTCCACATAGACAATGCCTTCATCAACCTTCATGGTAAGTTCCTCAAAAAATTCTGTAAGAGCGGCTAGACACAAGCTACCAGGCACATACACAAGCGATCATGTTGACTCGCAAATTAGTAGTCCTTGTTTATTGAAGTACTTTTATCTGGTCCTTTGTAATATCTTCCAATAACTTACCCACTACTGATGTCCGGGTTATTGGCCTATAATTTCCTGTATTATTCTTAGACCCTTTCTCAAACAACAGAGCAACTTTAGCTATCCTCCAAACCTCCAGCACCTCACCTGTGGCTAAGGACATTTTAAATATCTCTGTTAGGGTATCTGCAATTTCTGTACCAGTCTCCCACAAGGTCTGAGGAAATGCTTTGTCAGGCCCTAGGGATTGATCCGCCCTAATTTGCCTCAAGACAGCAAAAGCCTCCTCTGTAATCTCTGTAGGGCCCATGACTTCACTTCTGATTTGCCTTACTTCTATAGATTCTTGAGTAAATAGAACTTAGAACTAGAATAGTACAGCACAGTACAGTCCCTTCAGCCCACAATGTTGTGCCGGCTGTTAAACCCTGCCTCCCATATAATTCCCCACCTTAAATTCCTCCATATAGCTGTCTAGTAATCTCTTAAATTTCACTAGTGTATCTGCCTCCACCGCTGACTCAGGCAGTGATTCCACGCACCAACCACTCTCTGAGTAAAAAACCTTCCTCTAATGTCCCTCTTGAACTTCCCACCCCTTACCTTAAAGCCATGTCCTCTTCTATTGAGCCCTACAGGTACCGCTCCTTGAAGATGTCCTGGATACTAGAGGCTGGTGCCCATGATGAGCTGACTAACTTACAGCTCCCTGCAGCTTACTTCGATCCTGTACAGTAGCATTCCCCCCCATACCAGTTGGTACTTCTGTAAAAATATGCAAGTATTTTTGGTGACGTACCAAATCTCCTCAAAATTCCTAATGAAATATAGCCACTGTCATGCCTTCTTTATAGTTGTATCAATATTTTGGGTTCACATTAGGTTCTATGAGATATCGATACCCTAGAACTTGAAATTGCTCACTCTCTCTGCTTCTGATCCCTCGATGAGGACTGGTGTGTGTTCCCACGTCTTACCTTTTCTGAAGTCCACAATCAGTTCTCTGGTCTTACTGACAATGAGTGTAAGGTTGTTGCTACAATATCGCTCCACTAGCTGGTACATCTTGCTCCTGTATGCCTTCTCATGGCTTTATCATCAGCAAATTATAGATGGCATTTGAGCTGTGCCTGGTCACACAGTCATACGTGTAGAGAAAGTATTCTTGCATTTCTTATACTCCTTAAGTATCTCACAGGTAGATAGGGTAGTTAAGAAAGCTTATGGGGTGTTAGCTTTCATAAGTTGAGGGACAGAGTTTAAATGTCACAGGGTAATGATGCAGCTCCATAAAACTCTGGTTAGGCCACACTTGGAGTATTGTGTCCAGTTCTGGTCGCCTCACTATAGGAAGGATGTGGAAGCGCTGGAAAGGGTACAGAGGAGATTTACCAGGATGCTGCCTGGTTTAGAGTGTATGCATTATGATCAAAGATTAAGCGAGCTAGGGCTTTACTCTGTGGAGAGAAGGAGGATGAGAGGAGACATGATAGAGGTGTACAAGATATTAAGAGGAATAGATAGAGTGGACTGACAGCGCCTCTTCCCCAGGGCACCACTGCTCAATACAAGGGGACATGGCTTTAAGGTAAGGGGTGGGAAGTTCAAGGGGGATATTAGAGGAAGGTTTTTCACTCAGAGAGTGGTTGGTGCGTGGAATGCACAGCCTGAGTCAGTGGTGGAGGCAGATACACTCGTGAAATTTAAGAGACTGCTTGACAGGTATATGGAGGAATTTAAGGTGGGGGGTTATATGAGAGGCAGGGTTTGAGGGTTGGCACAACATTGTGGGCCGAAGGGCCTGTATTGTGCTGTATTATAATATGTTCTATGTCCAAGTATCTCATTTGCTCCATGCTGTGTGTATCTGTTATTTTTCTTAACCAGGACCTCAAATCTCTCAAAAACCAAGGTACCCTAAACCTGCCATCCTTGCCTTTTATTTAGATGGAAGCATGCAAACTCTGCTCCCAAAATTTCAGTTTTGAAGGCTTCCTGTTTACCAAATACACCTTTGTCAGAAAACCCATCCCACTCTAGTCATAGTCATAGTCATACTTTATTGATCCCGAGGGCAATTGGGTTTCGTTACAGTTGCACCAACCAAGCATAGAATATAAATATAGCAATATAAAACCATAAATAATTAAATAATAATATATAAATTATGCCAGATGGAAGTAAGTCCTGGACCAGCCTATTGACTCAGGGTGTCTGACCCTCCAAGGGAGGAGTTGTAAAGTTTGATGGCCACAGGCAGGAATGACTTCCTATGACGCTCTGTGTTGCATCTCGGTGGAATGAGTCTCTGGCTGAATGTACTCCTGTGCCCAACCAGTACATTATGTAGTGGGTGGGAGACATTGTCCAAGACGGCATGCAACTTGGACAGCGTCCTCTTTTCAGACACCACCAGTCACAGAGTCCAGTTCCATCCCCACAACATCACTGGCCTTACGAATGAGTTTGTTGATTCCGTTGGTGTCTGTTACCCTCAGCCTGCTGCCCCAGCACACAACAGCAAACATGATAGCACTGGCCACCACAGACTCGTAGAACATCCTCAGCATTGTCCGACAGATGTTAAAGGACCTCAGTCTCTTCAGGAAATAGAGACGGCTCTGACCCTTCTTGTAGACAGCCTCAGTGTTCTTTGACCAGTCCAGTTTATTGTCAATTCATATCCCCAGGTATTTGTAATCCTCCACCATGTTCACACTGACCCCCTGGATGGAAACAGGGGTCACCGGTGCCTTAGCCCTCCTCAGGTCCACCACCAGCTCCTTAGTCTTTCTCACATTAAGCTGCAGATAATTCTGCTTACACCATGTGACGAAGTTTCCTACAGTAGCCCTGTACTCAGCCTCATCTCCCTTGCTGATGCATCCAACTATGGCAGAGTCATCAGAAAACTTCTGAAGATGGCAAGACTCTGTGCAGTAGTTGAAGACCCTTGTCAGATCCTTTCTGATACTATCAAAATTGGCTTTTCTCCAATTTAGAATTTCATTCTGAATACCAGATCTATACATCTCCTAAATTATCTTGAATCGAATGGCATTATGATCACTAGGTGCAAAGTGTTTCCCTATACAAACTTTTGTCACTTGTCCTGTCTCATTCCCTACTAGGAGACCTAGTGTTGCATTCTCTCAGTTACGACTTCTATGTATTGATTTAGGAAACTTTCCTGAACACATTTGACCAACTATTCCATCCAGCCTTCTTACAGTATGAGAGTTGTAGTCAACACATGGAAAGTTAAAATCACCATCTATCACAGTTTTATGTTTCTTGCGATCTCCCTTCAAATTTGCTCCTCTAAGTCCTGTCATAATTCCACATGTTGATCCATGGCCTAAGTTCATCTGTCTTTCCTACAATGCTGCTTGCATTGAAATAAATTCAACTCATAACATTATTCCGACCATGGTCAACCTTTCGACTCCTATCTTTGTATGTAGACTGATCAACATCTTTCCCCACAACTACTCCACTATCTGCTCTGGTGCTCTGATTTCCATCCTCCTGCAGCTCTAGGTTATACCCTCCCATGCAGCTCTAGAGTAGCAGACCTTCTCACAAGGGTATTAGTGCCCTTTTGTTCAGTTCTTCTTTACATACCTTCTTTACAGATCCCACCTTCTCTGGTAGAGAAACCAGAGATCCAAATATCTGAAGCTGCCTTCTTCTTCTTCCATCTCCTTAACCATGTTAAATTGTAAGACCATAGGATTGAGAAGCAGAATTAGGCCATTCATCCCATCGAGTCCAATCTGCCACTTCATCATGGCTGATTCCGGATCCCATTCAACCCCATACATCCGCTCTCTCACCATATCCCTTGAAACCCCGATCAATCAGGAATTTATCAACTTCCATTTTGAATATACCCATGGACTTGGCCTCTAACGTAGTCTGTGCCAGAGCATTCCACAGATTCACCACTCTTTGACTAAAAAAATTCTTCCTTACTTGTGTTCTAAAAGGTCACCCCTCAATTTTGTGGCTGTGCCCTCCAGTTCTGGATACCCCCACCATAGGAAACATTCTCTCTACATCCACCTTATCTAGTTCTTTCAACATTTGGTAGGTTTCAATGAGATCCCCATGCATTCTTCTAAATTCCAGTGAGTACAGGCCCAAAGCTGCCAAACACTCCTCATATGTTAACCTTCTTATTCCCAGAATCATCCTCATGAACCTCCTCTGGACTCTGTCCAATAGCAATACATCTTTTCTGGGATAAGGGGCCCAAAACTGTTGACAGTACTCCAAGTGTGGCCTGACTAGTGTCTTATAAAGCTTCAGTATTATCTCCTTGCTTTTATATTCTGTTTGTCTTGAAATAACTGCCAACATTGAATTTGTCTTCTTTTCACAGACTCAACTTGTGAATTAACCTTCTGGGAGTCTTACATGAGGACACCTAAGTCCCTTTGCACTTCTGGTGTTTGAATTTTCTCCCCATTTAGATAATAGTCTGCAGTATTGTTCCTTTTACCAAAACACATTATCATATATTTCCCAACACTATATTCCATCTGCCACTGCTTTGCCCATTCTTACAATTTGTCCAAGTCCTACTACAATTGCATTGCTTCCTCAGCAGCACCTACCCCTCCACCTATCCTCGTATCATCCACAAACTTTGCCACAAAGCCATCAACTCCACTATCTAAATCATTGACAAACAATGTGAAAAGTAGCAGTCCCAATACTGACCCCTGAGGAACCCAATTGTCACTGGCAGCCAACCAGAAAAGGCCCCCTTTATTCCCATTCGTTGCCTCCTGCCTGTCAGCCATGCCTCTATCCATGCCGGTATCTTTCCTGTAACAACACAGGATTTTATCTTGTTCAACAGCCTTATGTGAGGCACCTTATCAAATGCCTTCTGAAAATCTAAGTAAATAGCATCCACTGCCTCTCCTTTGTCCACTCTGCTTGTTACTTCCTCGAAGAATTCTAACAGAATGCTTTGATTTATTTTAACATTAGTCTCCAAGTACCCTGAAACCTTGTCCTTTTGCAATTTCTACTAGGGGAAAGGGTATCTTAAATTGGCAATTCTCCAGTCCTCCAGGACCATACCAGAATCAAGTGATTCTTGAAAGATCTTGTCCAATGCGTCCGAAATCTCTTCAGCAACCTCTCTCAGGACTCTGGGATGTAATCCATCCGGTCTAGATGATTTAACCACCTTAAGATCTTCCATTTTGCCTTGCACCTTTTCCTTTGTAATAACAACGGCACTCACTCCTGCTCCCTGACACTCTCAGACCCCTGGCACACTGCTAGTGTCTTCCACAGTGAAGATTGAAACAAAATACTTATTAAGTTCATCTGCTATTTCTTTGTCCCCCATTATTATCTCATCAGCATCATTTTCCAGTGGTCCAATATCATCTCTCACCTTTTTATTTTTTATATAACTGAAAAACCTTTTAGGTAAAAAACCTATGGAGGGTAAGATATTAGCACACACAACATGCTGGAGGAACTCATCAGGTCAGGCAGCATCTCTGGAAACGAATAAAGAGTTGGCACTTGGGGCCAAGACGCTTCATCAGGACTGTAAAGGAAGGAGGAAAACACCAGAATAAAAAGGTGTTGGCAGGGAAAGGAGGCTGGCTGGAAGGTGATAGGTGAAGACAGGTGGGCGGGAAAAGTAAAGGGCTGGAGAAGAAGAATCAGGTAGGAGAGGAAGGAAGAAAGAATGGAAATATCCTGCTTTATATTATTGGCTAGTTTGTCCTCATATTTCATCTTTTCCCTTCTTATAGCTTGTTTGGTTGCCCTTTGTTGGATTTTAAAAGCTTCCCAATTATCCAACTTCCTACTCACTTTTGCCCTTTCTTTAGCTTTTATGCAGTCCTTAAATTCCCTTGTCAGCCATGGTTGCCTACCCCTTCTATTTGTGAACAACTTCTTCTGTTGTACATATCTATCCTGTACTTGTGAACTAGTCCCAGAAACTTCAGCCACCATTGTTCTGTTGTCATCCCCACCAATATCCTCCTCCAATCCACCTGGGCAAGCTTCTCCTCCGTGCCTCTGTAGTTCCCTTTATTCCATTGTGATACTGATACATGTGACTTATGCTTCTCCCTCTCAAACTGCAGTATGAATTCAATCATATTACTACTGCCTCCTAAGGGTTCCTTTACATTAAGTTGACTAATTAAATCTGAGTTATTACACAACACCCAGTCTGAGATGGCCTTCCCCGAGTAGGCTTGAGCACAAGCTGCTCAAAAAGCCATCTCATAGACATTCGACAATTCCCTCTCTTATGATCTGACACTACCTGATTTTCCCAATCCCCTCACATATTGATGCCCCCCCCATTACTATTGTGACATTACACTTATTACATGCCCTTTCCAGCTCTCTTTGCAATCTCAACCCCACATTTTGGTTATTATTTGGAGGCCTATATATGATTCCCATAATGGTTTTTTCACCCTTGCAGCTTCTTAACTCCACCCACAAGGATTCAATATTCTCTGGCCCAATGTCACCTCTTTCCAAAGATGTAATTCCATCTCTTACCATAGAGCCACACCACCACCTATGCTTTTCTGCCTGTCCTTTCCATACAAAGTATATCCTTATATGACCCACTCGGATATGTCCATACATGGCCTCCTCTACTGCCATGATGAGGCTAAACTCAGGTTGGAGGAGCAACACCTCTATACCGTCAAGGTAGTCTCCAGCCCCTTGGTATGAACATCGAATTCTCCAACTTCCGGTAATTCCCGACCCCCCCCCCTTACTTCCCCTATCCCTATTGCACTCTGCCCCCTCCCCCAGCTGCCTATCACCTCTCCTATGGTTCCGCCTCCTTCTACTACCCATTGTGTTTTCCCCTATTCCTTCTTCACCTTTCCTGCCTATCACCTCCCTGCATCCCCTCTCCCACCCTCCCCCCCCACCTTCTTTATAGGGCCTCTTCAGTCCTGATGAAGGGTTCCGGCCCGAAACATTGACTGATCGTTTCCACGGATGCTGCCCGACCTGCTGAGTTCCTCCAGCGTGTTGTGAGTGTTGCTTTGACCCCAGCATCTGCAGAGTATTTTCTCCTTATATGACCTTCCTACTTCTGGCCTCACGAGCACGTGGCACGAGTAGCAATCTGAAATCATGGCCCTCCTTTAGCTTAACAACTCCCTGAACTCATTTTGCAGGACTCTGACCCCCTTCCTACTCATGTCATTCATACTGACGTGGATCACAACCTCTGGCTGATCACCTTCCCACTTCAGAATGTTGTGGACCTGATCCGAGATGGCCCTGGCACCTGGGAGGCAATGTACCATCTAGGAATCTTGTGCTCACCTGTCTGTTCCCCTAACCAATTAATCCCGTATCATTACAGCTCCTCCTCATAAATGCCAAAGGGAGAGGAAGTGTTGGAGTTGTTAAAATACATTAGGATGGATAAGTCCCTGGGGCCTGACAGAATATTCCCCAGGCTGCTCCACAGGGCGAGGGAAGAGATTGCTGAGCCTCTGGCTAGGATCCTTATGTCCTCGTGGTCCATGGGAATGGTACCGGAGGATTGGAGGGAGGCGAATGTTGTCCCCTTGTTCAAAAAAGATAGTAGGGATAGTCCAGGTAATTATAGACCAGTGAGCCTTACGTCTGTGGTGGGAAAGCTGTTGGAAAGGATTCTTAGAGATAGGATCTATGGGCATTTAGAGAATCATGGTCTGATCAGGGACAGTCAGCATGGCTTTGTGAAGGGCAGATCGTGTCTAACAAGCCTGACAGAGTTCTTTGAGGAGGTGACCAGGCATATAGATGAGGGTAGTGCAGTGGATGTGATCTATATGGATTTTAGTAAGGCATTTGACAAGGTTCCACATGGTAGGCTTATTCAGAAAGTCAGAAGGCATGGGATCCAGGGAAGATTGGCCAGGTGGATTCTGAATTGGCTTGCCTGCAGAAGGCAGAGGGTCGTAGTGGAGGGAGTACATTCGGATTGGAGGGTTGTGACCAGTGGTGTCCCACAAGGATCTGTTCTAGGACCTCTACTTTTCGTGATTTTTATTAATGACCTGGATGTGGGGGTAGGAGGGTGGGTTGGTAAGTTTGCAGACGACACAAAGGTTGGTGGTGTTGTAGATAGTGTAGGGGATTGTCGAAGATGCAGAGAGACATTGATAGGATGCAGAAGTGGGCTGAAAAGTAGCAGATGGGGTTCAACCCAGAGAAGTGTGAAGCTGTACACTTTGGAAGGACAAACTCCAAGGCAGAGTACAAAGTAAATGGCAGGATACTTGGTAGTGTGGAGGAACAAAGGGATCTGGGGGTACATGTCCATAGATACCTGAAAGTTGCCTCACAGGTAGATAGGGTAGTTAGGAAAGCTTATGGGGTGTTAGCTTTCATAAGGCGAGGGATAGAGTTTAAGAGTTGCGAGGTAACGATGCAGCTGTATAAAACTCTGGTTAGGCCACATTTGGAGTACTGTGTCCAGTTCTGGTTTAGAGAGTATGCATTATGATCAGAGAGTAAGGGAGCTAGGGCTTTACTCTTTGGAGAGAAGGAGGATGAGAGGAGACATGATTGAGGTATACAAGATATTAAGAGAAATAGATAGAGTAGACAGCCAGTGCCTCTTCCCCAGGGCACCACTGTTCAATACAAGAGGACATGGCTCTAAGGTAAGGGGTGGGAAGTTCGAGGAGGATATCAGAGGAAGGTTTTTTACTCAGAGAGTGGTTGGTGCGTGGAATGCACTGCCTGAGTCAGTGGTGGAGGCAGATACACTAGTGAAATTTAAGAGACTACTAGACAAGTATATTGAGGAATTTAAGGTGGGGGGTTATATGGGAGGCAGTGTTTGAGAGTCGGCACAACATTGTGGGCCGAAGGGCCTGTACTGTGCTGTACTATTCTATGTTCTATGTTCAACTCTTCTCCCCTTTTCCCTTCTGAGTCACAGAGCCAAATTTAGTGCCAGAGACCTGACCTTCTTTCCTCTGCTAGGGCATTGCTCCTTGTCCTCCACCTCCTACAGTGTACCTGTTGGTGAAAGGCACTCTCGCAAGGGCACTCTGCACTGGTTGCCTATCCTCTTTCCCCCTCCTGATGGTCACCTGTGCCCTGCTCCTTGACTGTAACCATGTCCCTGTACATCCGGTTGATCAACCCCTCCTTTTATCACATGATGCTTAGTTCACCCAGTTCCAGCTGCAGTTCCTTGACACAGTCTGAAAGAAGCTGCAGCTGGATGCACTTCTTGCAGGTATAGTTCTCAGAAATACTGGAGGTCTCCCTGCCTTCCCACATCCTGCAAGAGGAGCCTCCTTCTATTCTGCCTGGCATCCCCATTGCTCTAACTGAAAGAAAAATTAAATGATGAAAGTACCTATTGCCTTTGTCTCTCCTCGCCAAAGCTTCTTTGAACCAAAACCTGAACTCCGCACTCTAACACTGGCCCACCCACACAATGAGCTTTGTTTAATTTTGAAGACTCCATTAAGTGGAGAAGTAGGTTACTAGACCTACTATCAGATTGGAGTGTTGAAGTCTACAGCAGCTTTTGCATTGTCTTTAGGGACCCCTAGTGCCCCTAATTACTCACTGTGCACCGGCTGTCTTTCCATACTGCTGATCCTTGGGCTGGTTGAATCACTACTATTGTGAATGTGCCAGTGTCGTAGCTTTTCAGGGTACCAGTGAAAACAGACATCATTTTGTCTGTGTAGAATCAGGGCACCATATTCTTTGGGTATGAACATCTGTGATTAAACATTGGTCAACAGGTAGTAAGATTCAATGATGCAAGGGAAATAATATATATCCAGTATGTTGTTTCCCTTCCATGACTACTTCAAAAATAACGCAATTAACTGTCACATGGGAATGAATTAAGTTTGGGGAGGGGGAATGAAATGCAGGCCTCAACTAATTTGAACTCTGTTATTTTAAGCATAGATGAAGTTTGCTGTGAAACATGTTAATTTATTCATCAAGTACTGATCTTTATTTTATTGTCGCCAAACAATTGATACTAGAGTGTACAATCATCACAGTGAAAGTCGATTCTGCGCTTTGCGCTCCCTGGAGTACAAATCAATAGTAAATATTAAAAATTTAAATTATAAATCATCAATAGAAAATAGAAAAGGGAAAAGGGTAGTGCAAAAAAACTCAGAGGCAGGTCTGGATATTTGGAGGGCACGGCCCAGATCTGGGTCAGGATCCGTTCAGCAGTCTTATCACAGTTGGAAAGAAGCTGTTCCCAAATCTGGCCGTATGAGTCTTCCGGAGGGAAGAGGGAAGAAAAGTGTGCTGGCTCGGTGGGTAGTGTCCTTGATTATCCTGGCAGCACTGCTGTGACAGCGTGCAGTGTAAAGTGAGTCCAAGGACGGAAGATTGGTTTATGTGATGTGCTGGGCTGTGTTCACGATCTTCTGCAGCTTCTTCCGGTCTTGGACAGGACAACTTCCATACCAGGTTGTGATGCACCCTAGAAGAATGCTTTCTACGATGCATCTATAAAAATTAGTGAGGGTTTTAGGGGACAGGCCAAATTTCTTTAGCTTTCTCAGGAAGTATAGGCGCTGGTGGGCCTTCTTGGCAGTGGACTCTGCTTGGTTGGACCAAGTCAGGTTATTTGTGACTCACTATATTTTGCTCTCTTTTTGCACCAGTTATTTAATTATAGATGTATTTCTTATTGTAATTGATAGTTTTTTTTATGTATTACACGATATTGCTGCCATAAAACAACAGATTTCATGACATAAACACGAGAAAATCTGCAGACACTGGAAATCCAAAGCAACATACACAGCATGTTGGAGGAACTCAGCAGCTCAGGCAGTATCTTTGAAAATGAATAGTCGACATTTCGGGTTGAGACCCTTCTTCAGGACTTAAGCAGAAGGAGGAAGATGCCAGTATAAAAAGGTGGGGGGGTGGGGAAGGATAATAGCTGGAAGGTGAAGCCAAGTGGGTGGCGAAGGTGAAGAGTTGGAGAAGAAGGAATCTGATAGGAGAGGAGAGTAGACCACAGGAGAAGGGGAAGGAGGAGGGACCCATGGGGAAGTGATAAGCAGGTGAGAAGAGGTAAAAAGGTCAGAGTGGAGAATAGAAGAAGAGGGGAGGAGGAGGGAAAACATTACCAGAAGGAGAAATTGATATTCATGCCATCAGGCTGGAGGCTACCCAGATGTTGAGGTTGGCCTCATCTTGAACAAGAGGACGCCATGCACTGACATGTCGGATTTCATGACATGCGAATGATAATATACCTGATTCTGACTCATATGTACATTGAAACATGGAGTGAAAAGCATTGTTTTGCATTGGACCAGGCAGCGTGGAAATTGTGCTCGGGTGGCACTGGAAAGCATTACCACGCTGCTAACCTTGATGAGGGTAGGGTGGAATGCTGGATGATTACTCTAAGGCACACTCTACCTCTTCTTCAGTTTAGATTTATATAGCTGGAGTGGGTATCATGTTGCCAGTCTCAAAACAAAAATTTCCTAATAGAAAGGAAATGGGTTTGCATTAATCTGGAGTATTTTATGACTTCACGTCGTCCTGAAGATTAAAAGAAATAGAATAACTTTGAAACTCTTTGAGGGGGTCAAAGACCTGTGAGTTATAGACTCTTGATTCATGAGTTCAAATCAGGTTTATTACCACTGCTAACACTAGGAATTCTGCAGATGCTGGAAATTCAAGCAACACACATCAAAGTTGCTGGTGAACGCAGCAGGCCAGGCAGCATGTATAGGAAGAGGTACAGTCGACGTTTTGGGCCAAGACCCTTAGTCAGGACTAACTGAAGGAAGAGCTAGTAAGAGATTTGAAAGTAGGAAGGGGAGGGGGAGATTCAAAATGATAAGAGAAGACAGGAGTGGGAGGGATGGAGCCAAGAGCTGGACAGTTGATTGGCAAAAGGGATATGAGAGGATCATGGGACAGGAGGCCTAGGGAGAAGGAAAAGGGGGAGGGGGAAAACCCAGAGGGTGGGCAAGGGGTATAGTGAGAGGGACAGAGGGAGAAAAAGGAGAGAGAGAAAAAGAATGTGTGTATATAAATAAATATCGATGGGGTACGAGGAGGAGGTGGGGCATTAGCGGAAGTTTGAGAAGTCAATGTTCATGCCAAGAGGTTGGAGGCTACCCAGACGGAATATAAGGTGGTGTTCCTCCAACCTGAGTGTGGCTTCATCTTTACAGTAGAGGAGGCCGTGGATAGACATATCAGAATGGGAATGGGATGTGGAATTAAAATGTGTGGCCACTGGGAGACCCTGCTTTCTCTGGCGGACAGAGCGTAGGTGTTCAACGAAACGATCTCCCAGTCTGCGTCGGGTCTCGCCAACATATAGAAGGCCACATCGGGAGCACCGGACGCAGTATATCACCCCAGCCGAGATCACCCTTACACTTCCTCCCTTACCGCCATTCCCTTACACTTCCTCCCTCACTACCATTCAGGGCCCCAAACAGTGGTTCCAGGTGAGGCAACACTTCACCTGTGAGTCGGCTGGGGTGATATACTGCGTCCAGTGCTCCCGATGTGGCCTTCTATATATTGGCGAGACCCGACGCAGATTGGGAGATCGCTTCGCTGAACACCTACGCCCTCTCTGCCAGAGAAAGCAGGATCTCCCAGTGGCCCCACATTTTAATTCCACATCCCATTCCCATTGTGATATGTCTATCCACGGCCTCCTCTACTGTAAAGATGAAGCCACTCTCAGGTTGGAGGAACAATACCTTATACTCCGTCTGGGTAGCCTCCAACCTGATGGCATGAACATTGACTTCTCAAACTTCCGCTAATGCCCCACCTCCCCCTCGTACCCCATCCGTTATTTATTTATATACACACATTCTTTTTTTCCTTTCTCTCCTTTTTCTCCCTCTGTCCCTCTCACTATACACCTTGCCCATCCTCTGGGTTCCCCCCCCCCTTTTCTTTCTCCCTGGGCCTCCTGTCCCATGATCCTCTCATATCCCTTTTGCCTATCACCTGTCCAGCTCTTGGCTCCATCCCTCCCCTCCTGTCTTCTCCTATCATTTTGGATCTCCCCCTCCCCCTCCCACTTTCAAATCGCTTACTAGTTCTTCTTTCAGTTAGTCCTGACGAAGGGTCTCGGCCCGAAACGTCGACTGTACCTCTTCCTAGAGATGCTGCCTGGCCTGTTGCATTCACCAGCAACTTTGATGTGTGTTGCTTATTATCACTGCCATATAGGATGTGAAGTTTATTATTTTTAACAGTGCAGACTAAAATTACTATACATTTTAAAATAAATAGTGCAAAACAAAATGGAGTAACAAGCTAGTGTTCATGGACCATTCAGAAATCTGATGGCAGAGGGGAAGAAGCTTTTCTGAAATATTGAGTGTGGATCTTCAGGCTCCAACGCTGCCTCCCTGATGTTAGTAATGAAAGGAGCTGCATCCCGGATAGTAAAGATCTTTAGTGATGGCGGGCTGGGTTTGCCTCGTGATGGTGCTGGTTGAATCTGCAACTCTGTGATCCTGTGCACTGGAGCCTCTATACCAGTCTGTGATGCAACCAGTCAGAATGTTCTCTACTGTACATCTGTCTATGGGAATGTGATAATTGTTTGGCAGTTTTTAAAAATTCTTTTGCTGAAGTGATTGACCAGAGCACAAACCACAGCGTCCTCTGCAGAATGGGGACTTGGGATCTTTTTGGCTCACTACTAAAATAGTGCAGGCCTTATCTGAAAGTTAGATCTTTGGACGTGTTGGTACTTCATCAGTCTGTCCACTAAGGTGTTACTAAAGCCTAAGAAATTGTACAATGGTAGGTTCACAGATCTACTTGTGCTCTGAATTTGAAAGTACTGAAGTCTATCCCAATTTATTTATGTTTTACTTAGAGGTACAGCATGGTAATAGGAGTTTCAAGCCCAATTACACCCATGTGGCTAAATAACCTACTAAGCATGTGTCTTTGGAATGTGGTGCATCTGGAGGAAGCCGATGTAGTCATGTGGAGAATGCACATTCAGTTGCAGATTGAAACCAGGTCACTGGTGTTGTAATAGCATTATGCTACCTTTTTGCTCCATTTCTCCTGCAATTGTAAAACAAAAAGTAAACAACAAATTAAATGAAATATTTGAACTGAATGAACTGCTTACTTTTTCAGGAAATACAAGCCTTTTCAACATAGACACCTGTCAACAAATGAATCAGACACACCAGCTTGAATCTTGTGAAAATTCAGGCCACAAATTCAGGAAACTGGGCAGTGTTTGGGGAATAATGGTGATTGCTCAACTAATGGTGGGCATTGGGACAGTTCCAATTCAACCCTTTGGTATTTCATACATTGATGACTTTGCTGAACCATCTAACGCTTCACTCTATATAGGTATGTTTCAAAATACATCATTATGGTTTATTTTGTTAATTAATGTTACATATTTATCTAGGATGCCATTACACTTTCCCTACAACTAGGTGTATCTTTGTTATCTGTGTTATCAACATCAAAGGTTAATGATCCTTAATAGATCAAATTTATTTGCCGCATAGGTTTACATATATTAGGAATTTACTGTGGTGTGTTGGAACAACATTCAGCAATGATAAAAAATTGTATAAAAATAAAGTTAGAAGTAAAGGCGTGGAATAAAATGTGCATAGATGCAGCATGCATTAACAGTGTAAACAATGTTTTAAAAAGTGATTTAAAGTGTGGTGTAGTGCAGTGACTAAGATAATAGGTAAAGTGGTGTGGGAGGAGGTGGCTAACTAGAATGGTTAATCAGATTAACTGTGTGGAAGAAACTTTTAAGATGATATGAAGTTCTTGTTTCAATAGGCCTTTTTGTACTTTAGAGAATGCGGCTATTGGAAAAGGCAGTTTGCTGGATGGGTACTGTCCACATTGATTGTACCTGCCTGCCTCTTCATCTTAGAACATACAAGTCCTGCAGTGATGATAGATGGCTGCCAGTAACCTTTTCTGTTGTCCTCAGAATTCATTGTACTTTTCTTATATTATGAGAAGGTGCTGTACCAGATCCAACATAGTTAACTCCACTTACACACTTCTTGGCCCAATTCTCTAACTGATCAAGACTTTCCTGTATCGTACAATAACCTTCTTCACTATCAGTTTTGGATCATCTGCAAACTTACTGATTAAGCCTAATGCATTCACATCCAATTATTTCTATAAATAATGAAAAGGCCCATACTGACACCAATGGCACATCGCTAATAACTGGACTTCATTATAAGAAACAGCTTCGGCTAACTAGCTCCCCCTGGATTGCATGGTTCCTTTCAGACCAGCCTGTCATGCAGATACTTGATAAAGACTAGCTAAAGTGCATATAGACAACATACACTACTCTACCTTCACCTTCTTTTTCGGTTGTCTGTCTGTCTAGGTACCATATCTGATGCGGATGTTGGTGACCATGGTTTTCCATATAGATCTATCCCTAGTTCTTTGGATGACTTCCATTTTCTTGACCTGGCTCGGCTTTTAATGTACATAAGCTGAGGTCTTCCTCTAGATCTTTCCAGAGAGTATGAGTTTTTCTAGTTCATCTTTCCGCATGATGTGTCCTAGGAATCTGAGTTGTCTTTCTCTTATTGTTGGTATGAGTGATCTAACTTCTGAGAACTTCTTCATTTGATGCGTGTGTGGTCCATGATAATTTTAACATTCTCCTGTAGAACCATAATTCAGCTGCTTCTAGTCTCTTTTCCATTGCTGGGGAAATGGTCCAGCATTCGCTTCCATAAGTCAGGATAGAATAAATGTAGCACTGCAGTATTCTATTTTTAGTGTACATGCTCATCTTTCTGCCTGTTAATATGGTCTTCATTTTTTGGAAAGCTTCTTTCGCCATTGCTATTCTGCATTTGATGTCTGTGTCGTACCTGCCATCTCTTGTTATTAGGCTGCCAAGATATCTGAATTTGTTGACTTGTTTGATGTTTGTATTTCCGATCTTGATCACACATTGTGGGATGTTTGTTTTTCTGGAGATGACCATGCTTTCTGTCTTCTTGGTGTTGATTGAGAGGCCTCTTTATAGGTTACCTTCTCAAAAAAAATTAAAGGGTTCTTCAAACATTCCTTTCCATGTGCCAAGCCTTGCTGACACCTCGTCGTCATATTTTACCTGTCCAAATGCTGGTAGATCAGGATTCCTTCTCGTACCTTTCCCACCACTGATGTCAGGTTGACCAGCCTGTGATTCCCTGGCTCATTCCTGGTTCCCTTGATAGGGTGCTAAAGAGAGCTTTGGCACATTGGCTATTATAAATATTGAATACATAAGTTGAGATGTTATAGTGGCATGCAAAAGTTTGGCAACCCCTGGTCAAAATTTCTGTTGCTGTGAATAGCTAAGCGAGTAAAAGATGAACTGATTTCCAAAAGGCATGAAGTTAAAGATGACACATTTCGTTAATATTTTAAGCAAGAAAACTTTTTTATTTCCATCTTTTACAGTTTCAAAATAACAAAAAAGGAAAAGGGCCCAAAACAAAAGTTTGGGCACCCTGCATGACAGTACTTAGTAACACCCCCTTTGGCAAGTATCACCCCCTTTGGCTTGTAAACGCTTTCTGTAGCCAGTTAAGAGTCTTTCAGTTCTTGTTTGGGGTATTTTCGCCCATTCTTCCTTGCAAAAGGCTTCTAGTACTGTGAGATTCTTGGGCCGTCTTTCATGCACTGCTCTTTTGAGGTCTATCCACAGATTCTCGATGATGTTTAGGTCAGGGGACTGTGAGGGCCATGGCAAAACCTTCAGCTTGTGCCTCTTGAGGTAGTCCATTGTGGATCTTGGGTGTGTTTAGGGTCATTATCCTGTTGTAGAAGCCATCCTCTTTTCATCTTCGGCTTTTTTACAGATGGTGTGATGTTTGCTTCCAGAATTTGCTGGTATCTAATTGAATTCATTCTTCCCTCTACCAGTAAGCGTTCCCCGTGCCACTGGCTGCACCAGAAGCCCAAAGCATGATCAATCCACCCCCGTGCTTAACAGTTGGAGAGGGGTTCTTTTCATGAAATTCAGCACCCTTTTTTCTCCAAACATACCTTCGCTCATTGTGGCCAAATAGTTCTATTCAAAAGGTTCAAAGGAACATCTAAACAAGTCTGATGCATTTTGGAAACAAGTGCTGTGGACTGATGAAGTTAAAATAAAACTTTTTTCACTGAGGTAGGTTGAAACCAAAATTAGAGGTCATGAGTTAAGGGTGTAAGGTGAAATGAGGGTGGTGAGAGTCAGGAACAAGCTGCCAGTGGTTTGATAGCAACATTTAAGAGAATTTTCATGAGCATAGGAGATTGAGAGGAGATTTGATAGAAGTATACAAAATTATGAAGGGTTTAGATGCAAGCAGGCTTTTTTTCACTGAGGTAGGTTGAAACCAAAATTAGAGGTCATGGGTTAAGGGTGTGAGGTGAAATGAGGGTGGTGAGAGTCTGGAACAAGCTGCCAGCGGTTTGATAGCAACGTTTTTTTAGATTATGAGAACACTCAGTCCTCTTTTTTTTAGAAATGCATACATGCATTAAGAAATGATACAATGTTTTTCCAGTATGATATCACAGAAAACAGGACAAACTAAAGACTAACACTGACAGAACCGCGTAATTATAACATATAGTTACAATAGTGCAAAGCAATACCATAATTTGATGAAGATCAAACCATGGGCATGGTAAAAAAAAGTCTCAAAAGTCCCCGAGTCAATCGACTCCCGAGTCCCCGATAGCAGGCGGCAAAAGGGAGAAACTCCCTGCCTTAAACATCCAGGCACCGTCAACTTGCCGATGCCTTGGAAGCAGCCGACCACAGCCAACACTGAGTCCATCCGTCTGAAAACTTCGAGCCTCCGACCAGCCTCTCCAATACAGCCTCCCGAGCGCCATCCTCTGCCGAGCGCCTTTGACTTCACCCTGGCCGCTGAAACAAGCAAAGCCGAGGATTTTGGGGCCTTCTGCTCCGGAGATTCCGGTTACCACACAGTCGCAGCAGCAGCGAAACGGCCATTTCAGAAGTTTTCCAGATGTACTTCTGTACTCTCACATCTGTCTCTATCAAATCAGAATTGTGCACGGTCCCCTACTCGACAGATAACATATATTCATCACCGGAAAGGCCGCATGCGCTGCCGTCGCGTTGCCATCTTCTCCATTTAAGAAAATTTTCAATAAGTACATGGCTGAGAGAGTCCAGGTGTGAGTCGATGGGACTAGACAGAGTAATAGTTCAACATGGAGTGGGTTGACCAGAGGGCCTACTTCTATGTGGCACTGCTCGATAATTATGACACAATCTTACTACCCTTCTTAAACAATGGAATGATAATAGACTCTTTCAGGTCTTCAGGAAGTTCACCTGTGACTAAAAATAAAGGGGTAAAGGCCACTGAAATTTAATTTCCAGCCTTTCAAAATTTTGAGGCCAGGCTCTGGGAATTTTTGTACCTAAATGCGCTATCAAGTACCTCATCCTGGTAATATGATCTCCAAAACATCTCCACTAGTTTCCCTTATCTCTTAAGCAAGGATGATTTTTCACCTCAGTAAACACTGAGGAATATAGTTAAAAATCCCGCCCATCTCCTATAGCACAAGACATGGAGTCAATTATTAAGGATGAGGTCTCAGGGTACTTGGAGGGTCAATAGGCCTAAAGGGAAAATATTGCTTGACAAATCTATTGGAATTCTTTGAAGAAATAACAAGCAGGATAGACAAAGGAGAATCGGTGGATGTTGTGTGCTTGGTTGTCAGAAGCCTTTGACAAGGTGCCACATGTGAGGCTGCATAACAAGTTAAGAGCCCATGGTATTACAAGAAAGATACTAGCATGGATAGAGCATTGGCAGGAGGCAAAGCATGGGAATGAAGTGAGCCTTTCTGGTTGGCTGCCAGTGACATGTGGTGTTCCACAGGAGTCCGTTTTGGGACTGCTTTTTATATGTCAATGAATTGGATGACAGAATTGATGGTTTGTTGCAAAGTTTGTGGACGATACGAAGATAGGTGGAGGGGTAGCTACTTCTGAGGAAGTAGAGAGGCTATAGAAAGGTTTGGACAGATTAAGAGAATGAGCAAAGAAGTGGCGGATGGAATACAGTGTTGGGAAGTGTATAGTCATGCATTTTGGTAGAAGAAATAAAAGGGTAGACTATCTTCTGAATGGAGAGAAAATTAAAAAATCTGAGATGCTAAGTGACTTGGGAGTCTTTGTGCAGGATTCCCTAAAGGTTAATTTTAAGATTTAGTCTGTGGTGAGGAAGGCAAGTGCGATGTTAGCAGGTTAGCTGAAAGTAAGGGTGTAATCCTGAGGCTTTAAAAGGCATTGTTCAGATCGCACTTGGAGCACTGAGAGCAGTTTTGGGCCCTTTATCTTAGAAAGGATGTGCTGACACTGGAGAGGATTCAAAAGAGGTTGACAAAAATTATTCCAGGATTGAACGGCTTGTCCTATGAAAAACATTTGATGGCTGTGGGCCTATATTCACTAGAATTCGGAAGAATGAGGGGTGACCTAATTGAAACCTTTTGCATGTGAAAGGCCCTAGTAGAGTGGATGTGGAGATGATATTTCCTATGGTGGGTGAGTTTAAGACCAGAGGATACCTCGCAGAATAGAGGGGTGCCCTTCTAGAATGAAAAGAAAGAGGAACTTTTTGAGCCAGTGAGTGGTGAATCTCAGGAATTTGTTGCCAGAGGTGGCCAAGTCATTGGGTAGATTTAAAGCAAAGAAGGGTTGATTAGTCAGGGCATGAAGGGATATGGGGAGAAGGCAGGAGATTGGGGCTGAGAGAGAAAATGGATCAGTCAAGATGAAATAGCAGAGCAGACTTGATGGGCCAAATGGCCTAATTCTGCTCCTGGGTTGTATAGTCTTACGTTCTAAAATTGGCCTTGTTCCAAATTGGGACAGCAAGGGTGGTTGGTCAAGAAGGTTCGGTAGCTCGGCATTCAAAATGAAGTAGTAAATTGTATTAGACATTGTGGGAGAGGTTCTAGAGTGGTGGTAGAGGGCTGCCTCTCTGACTGGAGGCCTGTAACTGGTGGAGTTCCTCAGGGATTGGTGCTGGGCCTGCTGTTGTTTGTAATCTATATCAATGATCTGGATGACAATGTGGTTAAATGGACTAAGAAATTTGAAGAAGACACCAAGATTGGGGGTGTAGTGGATAGTGAGGAAGACAATGAGAGCTGGCAGCAGGATCAGGACCAGCTGGAAAATGGCATATGGAATTTGATGCAAACAAGTGCAAGGTGTTGCACTTTGGTAGGACCAACCAGGGTAGGTCTTACACAGTGAATGGTAGGGCACTGAGGAATGCAGTAGAACAAAGGGACCTGGGAATAGAGGTACATAATTCATTGAAAGTGGTGAAACAGGTAGATAGGGTCATAAAGAAAGCTGTTGACATATTGGCCTTCATAAATCAATGTACTGAGTACAGGAGCTGGGATGTTATGTTGAAGTTGTATAAGACATTGGTGAGGCCTAATTTGGAGCATAGTATGCAGTTTTAGTCACCTACCTGCAGAAAAGATATAAATAAGGTTGAAAGAGTACCAAGAAAATTTACAAGGATGTTGCCGGACTGGAGAACTTGAGTTGTAAGGAAACATTGAAAGTGTGTATGGAACCAGAGGAAGTAGCAGAGGTACTTTACTTTCTGGCTAAACAAATTCCTCCTCATCACCCTTCTAAATGACTGTTGAATGCATTGCCAAAGCCGGCTGTGGAGGCGAAGTCAATGAGTATATTTAAAGCAAATCACCTACGGTCTGTCCGCCAGAGAAAGCAGGATCTCCCAGTGGCCATACATTTTAATTCCACATCCCATTCCCATTCTGACATGTCTATCCACGGCCTCCTGTACTGTAAAGATGAAGCCACACTCAGGTTGGAGGAACAACACCTTATATTCCGTCTGGGTAGCCTCCAATCTGATGGCATGAACATTGACTTCTCTAACTTCTGCTAATGCCCCACCTCCCCCTCGTACCCCATCCATTATTTATATACGTACATTCTTTCTCTCACTCTCCTTTTTCTCCCTCTGTCCCTCTGACTATACCCTTTGCTCATCCTCTGGGTTCCCCCCCCCACTTTTCCTTTTCCCTGGGCCTCCTGTCCCATGATCCTCTCATATCCCTTTTGCCAATCACCTGTCAAGCTCTTGACTCCATCCTTCCCCCTCCTCCTATCATTTTGGATCTCTCCCTCCTCCTCCCACTTTCAAATCTCTTACCAGCTCTTCCTTCAGTTAGTCCTGATGAAGGGTCTCGGCCTGAAACGTCGACTGTACCTCTTCCCAGAGATGCTGCCTGGCCTGTTGCGTTCACCAGCAACTTTGAGGTGTGTTGCTTGAGTATATTTAAAGCGATTGTTGATAGGTTCTTGATTAGTCTGTATATTAAAGGTTACAGGGAGAAAGCAGTAGAATGGATTGAGAGGGTGAATATATCAGCCATGATGAATTGACGGAGCAGATGTGATGGGCCAAATGATCTAATTCTGCTCCTATGTCATATTGTCTTATGTTATAAAATTAGCCGTGTTCCAATTTGGGATCCGAACATGTAGACCTGTCTTTTCCTTTTCCAACACTATCTTTAAGAGAATTTTGGTAACTAGAGCCAAAGTGCTCCGTAACTGCCACTTTTGTTACTTGCTCTGCTTTGCTCTCTGAAAGGCAATTCAGTATTGCACCCTCGCGAGCAGGGTTCTCTAGATATTGAATTAAGAGGTTATCTTGGACACATTTCACTCGTTGTACCCCAGACAGGCCTTTAATACTCTGGGTGGCCCAGTCAATACAGGGAAATAACACCTGTTATTCTTTCAACTGTGAGCAATTTCTCTACACAACAGTTCCTCAAGTCCCTCCTGACTATTGGGTAGTTGACAATACAACCTAGTGGAGTGATCCTCCCCTTCTTGTTTCTAAATTCTGCCCATTGGCCTTAACCAGTAGATTCCCCAAGAATGCTGTCTGTGACTACTGCTGTTATGCCCCCCCCCTTATTAAAAACAGCAGAGATCAGTGAGAATTTTTGAAGACTTGGCAAATCTGTCAACATGGAATGTAATGGCTGGCTCAGAATCCCCAGCAATGGTCCATGGGACTATGAACTCTCTGATTGAACGGTCCATGAACTCTCTGGTTAACATCTGCTTAAATAGTAGTGAGGTCAGAGATGGTATTAAATAGGAAATTAGAAATGTGTGCAATAAAGGAACAGCAGTTATAATGGGTGACTTCAATCTACATGTAGATTGGGTGAACCAAATTGGTAAAGGTGCTGAGGAAGAGGATTTCTTGGAATGTATGCGGGATGCTTTTTTGAACCAACATGTTGAGGAACCAACCAGAGAGCAGGCTATTCTAGACTGGGTTTTGAGCAATGAGGAAGGGTTAATTAGCATTTTTGCCGTGAGAGGCCCCTTGGGTAAGAGTGACCATAATATGGTGGAATGCTTCATTAAGATGGAGAGTGACATAGTTAATTCAGAAACAAAGATTCTGAACTTAAAGAGGGGTAACTTTGAAGGTATGTGAGTCGTGAATTAGCTAAGATAGACTGGCAAATGACACTTAAAGGATTGACAGTGGATATGAAATGGCAAGCATTTAAAGATTGCATGGATGAACTACAACAATTGTTCATCCCAGTTTGGCAAAAGAATAAATCAAGGAAGGTAGTGCACCCGTGGCTGACGAGAGAAATTAGGAATAGTATCAATTTCAAAGAAGAAGCATACAAATTAGCCAGAAAAAGTGGCTCACCTGAGGACTGGGAGAAGTTCAGAGTTCAGCAGAGGAGGACAAAGGGCTTAATTAGGAAGGGGAAAAAAGCTTATGAGAGAAAACTGGCAGGGAACATAAAAACTGACTGTAAAAACTTTTATAGATATGTAAAAAGGAAAAGACTGGTAAAGACAAATGTAGGTCCCCTACAGACAGAAACAGGTGAATTAATTATGGGGAGCAAGGACATGGCTGACCAATTGAATAATTACTTTGGTTCTGTCTTCACTAAGGAGGACATTGTTACGTACCCCGTAACTGGGTTGCCAAACCAGCAGAAATGGATCACTCAGTTGGAGTCTGGAGTACTAGAACTAAGAAAGTTTTATTAAAGAAACAAGCAACACATTAATCGAAAGGATAATAAATGCAACAGTTCAGCGATGATAAACGCACATGTGCACAGAATTAAGATAACAGCATCAATCAAGCTCTATCGTTGTCTAGGGGTAAATGACCAATTTCAAAATGACTCAAAGTTCAGTCCAGTTAGTAGTTCAGTTCGCAGTAATCGTTGCCATGGCGATGGACAAGGTGGGGGAAGAGAGACAGAATAGGAACAACTGATCATTCAGAACGGCTTCACTCACAGACCAGCGGGATGGCTCACAAACAGCATTTGGGCGGGTCCTTGGTGATGTCACCTGAGGTCACCGACTGTGACCCCTCCTCCAGATGCGGTTGATCCTCTGCAGTGAACCCGGCACCCAGGCAAGGGCGGACACACACCGGGTTCCCGCTGATCGTACCTTTCCACCCTGGTCGTTGTCTGGTACTTCTCACCCACTCGTGAGAAGCGTACCGCTTCCAGGGTCTCGTTACCTCGGGTGGCGTGTGTGTCTGTCTTAGCGAACCTGTCCCTTTTTATCCCCCTGCTGGGGTATCGCCTGTCCATCACTTCAAACAGTTCAGGGTTCAAAGGGGGGAGCCGCTCCAGACAGCTCTCTCTCCCACATCCCTTCATTACACATCTCCAGACGCTGCTCCATTGTTCCTTATCTCTCCTTCCCCTGAGGGCAGGTGGCAGACCAACTGCTGATGCCACTGATGCTAGCCCAGGCCAGCAAACATCTTAATTTTATGTGTATTCTCGTAACAACATAAATAATCTTCCAGAAATAGTAGGGGACAGAGGGTCCAGTGAGATGGAGGAACTGAGCGAAATACATGTTAGTAGGGAAGTGGTGTTAGGTAAATCGAAGGGATTAAAGGCAGATAAATCCCCAGGGCCAGATGGTCTGCATCCCAGAGTGCTTAAGGAAGTAGCCCAAGAAATAGTGGATGCATTAGTGATAATTTTTCAAAACTCGTTAGATTCTGGACTAGTTCCTGAGGATTGGAGGGTGGCTAATGTAACCTCACTTTTTAAAAAAGGAGGGAGAGAGAAACCGGGGAATTATAGACCGGTTAGCCTAATGTCGGTGGTGGGGAAACTGCTGGAGTCAGTTATCAAAGATGTGATAACAGCACATTTGGAAAGCGGTGAAATCATCGGGCAAAGTCAGCTTAGATTTGTGAAAGGAAAATCATGTCTGACGAATCTCATAGAATTTTTTGAGGATGTAACTAGTAGAGTGGATAGGGGAGAACCAGTGGATGTGGTATATTTTGATTTTCAAAAGGGTTTTGACAAGATCCCACACAGGAGATTAGTGTGCAAACTTAAAGCACACAGTATTGGGGGTAAGGTATTGATGTGGATAGAGAATTGGTTAGCAGACAGGAAGCAAAGAGTGGGAATAAATGGGACCTTTTCAGAATGACAGGCGGTGACTAGTGGGGTACCGCAAGGCTCAGTGCTGGGACCCCAGTTGTTTACAATATATATTAATGACTTGGATGAGGGAATTAAATGCAGCATCTCCAAGTTTGCAGGTGATACGAAGCTGGGTGGCACTGTTAGCTGTGAGGAGGATGGTAAGAGGATGCAGGGTGACTTGGATAGGTTGGGTGAGTGGGCAAATTCCTGGCAGATGCAATTTAATGTGGATAAATGTGAAGTTATCCACTTTGGTGGCAAAAATAGGAAAAGAGATTATTATCTGAATGGTGGCCGATTAGGAAAAGGGGAGGTGCAATGAGACCTGGGTGTCATTATACACCAGTCATTGAAAGTGGGCATGCAGGTACAGCAGGCGGTGAAAAAGGCGAATGGTATGCTGGCATTTATAGTGAGAGGATTCGAGTACAGGAGCAGGGAGGTACTACTGCAGTTGTACAAGGCCTTGGTGAGACCACACCTGGAGTATTGTGTGCAGTTTTGGTCCCCTAATCTGAGGAAAGACATCCTTGCCATAGAGGGAGTACAAAGAAGGTTCACCAGGTTGATTCCTGGGATGGCAGGACTTTCATATGACGGGGGGATCTGATTGAAACGTATAAGACCCTAAAGGGATTGGACAGGCTAGATGCAGGAAGATTGTTCCCGATGTTGGGGAAATCCAGAACGAGGGGTCACAGTTTGAGGATAAAGGGGAAGCCTTTTAGGACTGAGATTAGGAAAAACTTCTTCACACAGAGAGTGGTGAATCTGTGGAATTCTCTGCCACAGGAAACAGTTGAGGCCGGTTCATTGGCTATATTTAAGAGGGAGTTAGATATGGCCCTTGTGGCTACGGGGATCAGGGGGTATGGAGGGAAGGCTGGTGCAGGGTTTTGAGTTGGATGATCAGCCATGATCATAATAAATGACGGTGCAGGCACGAAGGGCCGAATGGCCTACTCCTGCACCTATTTTCTACGTTTCTATGTGTGCAAGACCTGATTTGCTTATACATAGAACATTACAGGCCCTTCGGCCCACAATGTTGTGCCGACCCTCAAACCCTGCCTCCCATATAACCCCCCACCTTAAATTTCTCCATATACCTGTCTAGTAGACTCTTAAACTTCACTGGTGTATCTGCCTCCACCACTGACTCAGGCAGTGCATTCCACGCACCAACCACTTTCTGAGTAAAAAACCTTCCTCTGATGTCCCCCTTGAACTTCCCACCCCTTACCTTAGAACCATGTCCTCTTGTATTGAGCAGTGGTGCCCTGGCGAAGAGGCGCTGGCTATCCACTCTATCTATTCTTCTTATTACCTTGTACACCTCTATCATGTCTCCTCTCATCCTCCTTCTCTCCAAAGAGTAAAGCCCTAGCTCCCTTAATCTCTGATCATAATGCATACTCTCTAAACCAGGCAGCATCCTGGTAAATCTCCTCTGTACCCTTTCCAATGCTTCCACATCCTTCCTACAGTGAAGCGACTAGAACTGGACACAGTACTCCAAGTATGGCCTAACCAGAGTTTTATAGAGCTGCATCATCGCGGCTCTTAAACTCTATCCCTCAGCTTATGAAAGCTAACACCCCATAAGCTTTCTTCACTACCCTATCTACCTGTGAGGCAACTTTCAGGGATCTGTGGACATGTACCCCCAGATCCCTCTGCTCCTCCACGCTACCAAGTACCCTGCCATTTACTTTGTACTCTGCCTTGGAGTTTGTCCTTCCAAAGTGTACAGCTTCACACTTCTCTGGGTTGAACCCCATCTGCTACTTCTCAGCCCACTTCTGCATCCTATCAATGTCTCTCTGCAATCTTCGACAATCCCCTACACTATCTACAACACCACCAACCTTTGTGTCGTCTGCAAACTTGCCAACTCACCCTTCTACCCCAACATCCAGGTCGTTAATAAAAATCACAAAAAATGGAGGTTCCAGAACCGATCCTTGTGGGACACCACTAGTTACAATCCTCCAATCTGAACGTAATCCCTCCACCCTGACTCTCTGCCTTCAGCAGGCAAGCCAATTCTGAATCTACCTGGCCAAACTTCCCTGGATCCCATGCCTTCTGATTTTCTGAATAAGCCTACCTTGTGGAACCTTGTCAAATGCCTTACTAAAATCCATATTCAACACATCCACTGCACTACCCTCATCTACATTCCTGGTCACCTTCTCAAAGAACTCTATCAGGCTTGTTAGACACGATCTGCCCTTCACAAAGCCATGCTGACCATCCCTGATCAGACCATGATTCTCTAAATGCCCATAGATCCTATCTCTAAGAATCTTTTCCAACAGCTTTCCCACCACAGACGTAAGTCTCACTGGTCTATAATTACCTGGACTATCCCTACTACCTTTTTTGAACAAGGGGACAACATTCGCCTCCCTCCAATCCTCCGGTACCATTCCCGTGGACAACGAGGACATAAAGATCCTAGCCAAAGGCTCGGCAATCTCTTCCCTCGCCTCGTGGAGCAGCCTGGGGAATATTTCGTCATGCCCCGGGGACTTATTTGTCATAATGTATTTTAACAACTCCAACACCTCCTCTCCCTTAATATCAATATGCTGTCTGCACCATAGACTTTACAGCAAGCAATATGAAAAAAATTAACAGTGCCAGATGATGTCACTGTGTATTCACCTGAGAAGTAGATGAACTGCATCATGCTCCAGGATGTGTGCTACTGCTGCACCAAATATCAAATGGATTTTGGCAATTAGATCATTAGAAAGTTCCATCTGTCAATACAAAATGATTTTGTAGTGCATAAAGAGTTTCTGGGTCAATTTTTACTTAGTCAATTGTGTCTTTTCTTTCTGTCTTCTTCAGCAATCCTGTTTGCAATATCTGTCTTTGGACCTTCATTTGGATATTTACTTGGGTCTGCGACTTTACATTTATATGTGGACCTAGATAGAGTGAATCCAGGTAAGTGGAAGTCATTTAAAGATGTTTGTTCTAGAAACAAAATAAGATCATTTCACACATTTTTATCGATTGTATTTATTTCGTGATGGTTTCGGGAGTAGGCTCTTCCAGCCCTTTGAGCAACCCTCGACAACCCTAATTTAACTCTCACGGGACCACTTGCAATGACCAGTTAACCTACATAGTACGTCTTTAGACTGTGGGAGGAAACCTGAGCTCCCAGGAAAACCCATGCATTCCATAGGGAAGACATACCGACTCCTTACAGAAGAAGCAAGATTGAAATCTGAACTCTAAACTGTAATAATGCTGTGCTAAATGTTATGCTACCCTGGTGCCCAATATTTTTCTGTATGGTAGTAAAAAACCCTTAGTTTTTCCAAGAGAATTATCATTTAATTTGTGTAAATGCAAAATAAATGATATATGAACAAATATTTGCAAAATATACATGCATCTTTATAATTTATTTACTTGCTTATAAGCAGTATTCATGAAACAGGATGTCATGTCAGCAGTGATAGTGTTAGTGATATCCTAAGGGCAACATTTAAGGAAACAGTGATTATACTACTGTATTGTTTAGAAACACTTCAGCAGGAGAAAGATTTAGAGGGAAAAAGTCAATTTCAATGACAAAGTAAATTGAAATAATAGATGGACTTCGCTGGAATTAATAAAATTCTTTTTGGCTAATTGGTTAATTAACCATTTAACACTGTACCAAGATACAATGAAAACTTTGTCTCACATAATGTTTGTACAGATAAAATCATTACACAATGCATTGAGACAGAATAAAATAATAAAAATAACAGTGCAGGATAAAGCGTAAAAGCTACAGAAAAAGTGCAGAGCGGGTAACCAATGAAGCGCAAGATCATTACGAGGTAGATTCAGCCTACTTCTGATAGGACTGCTCTGTATTTACTCGGTTTTTAGTATTGACACAGATGAGGAAAACTTGAATGAAACAAAGATGAACAGAGTTGTCAGTAGACAAAGTGGCATGTAATCAGTGATTCAACTTGATTTTGAGCTTAGGTTCAGCGGCTTGAACCTAATTGTAATTAGATCACTTTCTGTGCAGGGGCAGCCAGCAGCACGGCTGTGTTTCACAGCTCTGGTGACCTGACCTCTGTTACCTGTCTAGACTAGCAACACACACACACACACACACACACACAAAATGATTCAGTAGGCCCAGCAGCATCTATGGAGGGAAATTAACCATTGGCATATTAGGAAAGATGGTGGGGGGAGTAGGAGGAGCATGAGCTGATAGGTAATAGGAATATCCAGGTGAGAGGTGGATGACGCAAACACGAGGAAATCTGCAGATGCTGGAATTTCAAGCAACACACATCAAAGTTGCTGGTGAACTCAGCAGGCCAGGCAGCATCTCTAGGAAGAGGTACAGTTGACGTTTTGGGTCGAGACCCTTCGTCAGGACTAACTGAAAGAAGAGCTAGTAAGAGATTTGAAAGTAGGAGGGGAGGGGGAGATCCAAAATGATAGGAGAAGACAGGAGGGGGAGGGATGGAGCCAAGAGCTGGACAGTTGATTGGCAAAAGGGATATGAGAGCATCATGGGACAGCAGGCATAGGGAGAAAGAAAAGGGGGAGGGGGGAAAGCCAGAGGATGAGCAATAGTGAGAGGGACAGAGGGAGAAAAAGGAGAGAGAGAAAAAGAATATGTGTATATAAATAAATAACGGATGGGGTACGAAGAGGAGGTGGGGCATTAGCAGAAGTTTGAGAAGTCATCAGGTTGAGAAGTTCATGCCATCAGGTTGGAGGCTACCCAGACGGAATATAAGGTGTTGTTCCTCCAACCAGAGTGTGGCTTCATCTTTACAATAAAGGAGGCCGTGGATCAACATATCAGAATAGGAATGGGACGTGGAATTAAAATGTCACATTTTAACTGCCGACAGGACATCAACCGTCTCGACTTCACTGCACCTTGTTCCCATTCCAGCCTCACTCCTTCCAAACGCTCTGCTCTCCACTCCCTCCGCACTAATCCTAACCTTACTATAAAACCTGCCGATAAGGGGGGGTGCTATTGTAGTCTGGCGTACTGACCTCTTACTTGCCGAGGCACAGCTACAACTTGCGGATACTTTCTCTTATTTAGCCCTCGACCGTGACCCCACTAAGGAGCACCAGGCCATTGTCTCCCGCACCATCACCAGCTTTATCCGCTCAGGGGATCTCCCATCCACTGCTACCAACCTTATAGTTCCCACACCCCGCACTTCCCGTTTCTACCTCCTACCCAAGATCCTCAAACCTGCCTGTCCTGGTAGACCTATTGCCTCAGCTTGCTCCTGCCCCACCGAACTTATTTCTGCATACCTTGACACTGTTTTATCCCCCCTTGTTCAATCCCTTCCCACCTATGTTCGTGACACTTCTCACGCTCTTAAACTTTTCGATGATTTTAAGTTCCCTGGCCCCCACCGCTTTATCTTCACCATGGATGTCCAGTCCCTATATACTTCCATCCCCCATCAGGAAGGTCTCAAAGCTCTCCACTTCTTTTTGGATTCCAGACCTAACCAGTTCCCCTCTACCACCACTTTGCTCTGTCTAGTGGAATTAGTCCTTACTCTTAATAATTTCTCCTTTGGCTCCTCCCACTTCCTCCAAAGTAAAGGTGTAGCTATGGGCACCTGTATGGGTCCTAGCTATGCCTGCCTTTTTGTTGGCTTTGTGAAACAATCTATGTTCCAAACCTCTTCTGGTATCCGTCCCCCACTTTTCCTTCGCTACATCGACGACTGCATTGGCACTGCTTCCTGCAGCATGCTGGGCTCGTTGACTTCATTAACTTTGCTTCCAACTTTCACCCTGCCCTCAAGTTTACCTGGTCCATTTCCAACACCTCCCTCCCATTTCTAGATCTTTTTGTCTCTATCTCTGGAGACAGCTTATCTACTGATGTCTACTATAAGCCTACTGACTCTCACAGCTATCTGGACGATTCCTCTTCTCACCCTGTCTGTTCCAAAAATGCCATCCCCTTCTCGCAATTCCTCCGTCTCTGCCGCATCTGCTCTCAGGATGAGGCTTTTCATTCCAGGATGAGGGAGATGTCCTTTTTTAAAGAAAAATGCTTCTCTTCCTTCACCATCAACTCTGCTCTCAAACGCATCTCCCCCATTTCACGCACATCTGCTCTCACTCCATCCTCTCGCCACCCCACTAGGAATAGGGTTCCCCTGGTCCTCACCTACCACCCCACCAGCCTCCAGGTCCAACATATTATTCTCCGTAACTTCCGCCACCTCCAACGGGATCCCACCACTAAGCACATCTTTCCCTCCCCCCCCCTGATTTCCGCAGGGATTGCTCCCCACGTGACTCCCTTGCCCATTCGTCCCCCTCATCCCTCCCCACTGATCTCCCTCCTCGCACTTATCCTTGTAAGCGGAACAAGTGCTACACATGCCCTTACACTTCCCCCCTTACCACCATTTAGGGCCCAAGACAGTCCTTCCAGGTGAGGCGACACTTCACCTGTGAGTCGGCTGGGGTGATATACTGCGTCCGGTGCTCCTGATGTGGCCTTTTATATATTGGCGAGACCCGACGCAGATTGGGAGATCGTTTCGCTGAACACCTACGCCCTGTCTGCCAGAGAAAGCAAGATCTCCCAGTGGCCCCACATTTTAATTCCACATCCCATTCCCATTGTGACATGTCTATCCACGGCCTCCTCTACTGTAAAGATGAAGCCACTCTCAGGTTGGAGGAACAATACCTTATACTCCGTCTGGGTAGCCTCCAACCTGATGGCATGAACATTGACTTCTCAAACTTCCGCTAATGCCATTCCCATTCTGATATGTCTATCCACGGCCTCCACGAAGGGTCTTGGCTCGAAACGTCGACTGTACCTCTTCCTAGAGATGCTGCCTGTCCTGCTGCGTTCACCAGCAACTTTGATGTGTGTTGCTTGAGAGGTGGATGACAGCTGGGTGAGCAAGGGGTGAATTTGAATGATGTGGAAAAACTTAAGAGGTGATAACTGTGAAACCCCTGGTTTCTTTGGCTGTGTAAGTCTAGAGAAGACAACTTCTGGCCCCTCCAAACTCGTGAGATTGAGGCGTGCCCCCACCCCAAACCCCTGTTTGTGTGAATGCTGTGTAATTCGCTACCCTGTTACAAATTAGTGTCATGAAATAACAGACAGCACACCGCATATGATTAAAAGATGTATATTTATGAATCTTAACTAAATGGTTAGTAAAGAATAACAATAAGAGAAGGGCTCATTCTAATTAAACAGTCAAATGTGCACAAGTTGGAGCTCATCTTGAACTTCTCTGTCACTCACGAGCTGGGCCTCGTCAGCGTGAATACTCACGCCACCTTCCGGACGTTGCTCACAATCCATCTAAACAAATCCGGTCTCCCACCGGATCTTATCCTACGACCAGTTCTCTCTTCATCTCCCACCAAACAAAAGGCCAAGAACAACCTTACTGTCTCTCAGCAAGAAAACCTCCCGCTAATTGGATGGCACATCATCCCTTATCTTCAGAATTAACCCAAACAAGCTGAAGTGGAGCAAGCTGAAAACAAGCAGCTCTTACAGAACTGCCAAAATGAAACACATAGAGTATCATAGTAAAAATATGAACCAGGGCATTACAGGTGGAAAAGGCAAAGAGCTTAAAAAGTTGGAATCTTTTTAAGACGGAAGTGGCGCACTCTTAACAGAGAGAGAGTGGGAGTTTGTAGACAATATGGTGAAGTGGAGTTTAAAGACCAGCGAATCCTGTGAGTGTGGCGAAAGGGTACAGAGCATTGAACAGGTTCTGCGCAACTGCCCACTCTCACCTGATTTAGCTGACATTGACCTGCTCAACATCAACCGAACAACACTAGAGTGGCTGGCTGTCTGGTGTGACAAGCTATGATGATAGGAGAGTACAGGAAAAAGGGAAGGTGGTGGAACCAGAGGGAGAGAGGTGTGAGTGATAGGCATGTTGTGGGATGGGGGAGGGGAAAGGAAAGAGTTAATGAAGGCAGAGTGGTAAGGAGGGGGTAACAAGGAGGTGGTTACTGAAAGTTAGAGAAATCAACATTGATGCCATCAGGTTGGACACTACCAAAATGCAATACGGGGTGTAGTTCCTCTAATTTGTGTCAAGCCTCAACATGGCATTAGAGGAGGCCGTGGACAAACCTGTCACTGTAGCAATGGGAACCATCCCACTCCTGGTCTCTCACACCTTTCACTGCCAACCATTCCCCCTTCACTCTTCCCACCTGTTATGGCTTCAATAAACAAATGGATGAGCAATAATTTCCTAAAACTAATTGAAGATAAAACTGAAATAGTTTTGGTTGGTCCCAAAGCCAAAGAGATAAATTTTTGATAAACTTGAGAACTTGACTCCAGTTGTAAAATCAGAAGTAACAAACCTGAGTGTCAGATTTTAATTTTAAATCCCACATAAATTAAGAAATATTGCAAAGCCGTCCGTTTCTGTCACGTAATGAAAAACTAAATTATGCCTTATATCAAATAGATCTAGATTACTGGCCTTCCAAAGCAATCTATTGACAAACTTCAACTCATTCAGAATGCCACTGCTGGATTTTTAACTGAAACCAGGATGAGGGAGTATATCGCTCCCATCCTAGCTACCCTGCACTGGATTCCAGAATCTTTCAGAATTAATTTTAAAGTTCTTTTACTTATTTTTGAAACTCAGTGGTCTGGGACTGCAGTACATCACAGAATCTTTTTCGTTTTATAACTCTGCTTGAGCTCTCATGTCTTCTTCTGCTGGTCTCTTAAATTTTAACAGTCTCCCTCAAAAGATAATTGGCAAGTCAGCTTTTTATGCTCCTAGACTGTAGAATTCGATATCTAATTCGATATTGAAACCTATCGAATTATTTAGATGGTGGCACGTATGTATCACGAGGCTTAGTGTCTTACCAGATTTCGAAAAATAGTGTTAATTTATCTGCTTGTTTCCTGCGTGTTTGCTCGATTCGGCTATGCGAACTACACTTACAGCAAACAGTCACTTTTGGACATTAACTATCGATGCACCAACACAGTTTTGGACTATCCATTCAACTTCGACCAACTACCTCCTGCATTCAACTCGCTCCGACCGGAAGGGCCCAGCATCGAGACCGTAAACAAATACGGGGGAAGCTTGGAGGTTTGCGTGCTAGGCTAAGGCTAAATCCACACTGGCCAGCACTACCCAGCATCTTCCTCTGACGAACAAGCTGCACGAACTAAGGACTTGGATCCTCACACAAAGAAGACTTATGGATTGCAACGTCATGTTTTTTATGGAAACGTGGCTAAACAGTGATAACTCAAACAACATGGTGGAACTGGAAGGGCACACGGTCTTCAGGGCTGACAGAGCTGCAACAGTGACAGGTAAAAGTAGGGGAGGTGGTTTATGCATCTACGTGAATCGATCATGGTGTACTAACTCTACCATTGCTGTCACAGTTTATGTACACCGGATGTTAATGCTAAAGTAGCCGTGAAAGACCTCAGTGCCGCTATTAGCAAGCTGCAGACATTGCATCCAGACGGAGCCTTTATTGTCGCTGGAGATTTTAATCATTGTAACCTACGTACCATGCTTCCAAAATTTTACCAAAATGTAACATGCATCACAAGGGGAACCTCAGATCATGTCTACACAAAATTGGCTGATGCTTACAAAGCCACTACCCTCCCCCACCTGGGACAGTCCGACCATCTTTCATTGTTTCTGATTCCCAAGTATAGCCCGGTCATTAAACGTGTGAAACCCACAATGAAGACTATTTAGATCTGGCTGGAGGGTGCTGACTCTGCTCTTCAGCACCAATTCCAGCACAAAGACTGGAGTGCATTTGCTGCCCATGCCACCACAGACTCTCAGATTAACATTGATTTATATGCCAACTCTGTCCTTGAGCACATCAGCAAGTGTGTAGATAGAGTGACATCACAAAAACAAATAAAAGTTTTCCCCAATCAGAAACTATGGAAGAACAGAGGAGTCTGCCTCCTGCTCAAAGCCAGAGATTCAGCCTTCAGGTCTTGAGACCGGGTCAACCTGAGGAGGGGAATCTCTCAGGCTAAACACATATACAAAACAGAGAATCAAGAAGCATTTCAACTCCTCAGACCCCCAACACATGTACTTTATACTTTATACTTTATTGTCGCCAAACAATTGATACTAGAACATACAATCATCACAGTGATATTTGATTCTGCGCTTCCCGCTCTCTGGATTACAACTATTGAACATTAAAAATAGTAAAAATTAGTAAATATTAAAAATTTAATTATAATTCGTAAATAGAAAAATGGAAAGTAAGGTAGTGCAAAAAAGCCAAGAGCAGGTTCGGATATTTGGAGGGTACGGCCCAGATCCGGGTCAGGATCAGTTCAGCAGTCTTATCACAGTTGGAAAGAAGCTGTTCCCAAATCTGGCCGTACGAGTCTTCAAGCTCCTGAACCTTCTCCTGGAGGGAAGAGAGACGAAAAGTGTGTTGGCTGGGTGGGTCGTGTCCTTGATTATCCTGGCAGCACTGCTCCGACAGCATGCAGTGTAAAGTGAGTCCAAGGATGAAAGATTGGTTTGTGTGATGTGCAGCGCCGTGTTCACGATCTTCTGCAGCTTCTTTTGGTCTTGGACAAGACAACTTCCATACTAGGTTGTGATGCACCCTAGAAGAATGCTTTCTGCGGTGCATCTATAAAAATTAGTGAGGGTTTTAGGGGACAGGCCAAATTTCTTTAGTTTTCTCAGGAAGTAAAGGTGCTGGTGGGCCTTCCTGGCAGTGAACTCTGCTTGGTTGGACCAAGTCAGGTCACTTGTGATATTGACCCCGAGGAACTTAAAGCTTTTGACCTGTTCCACTTGCGCACCACTGATGTAAATTTGGTCGTGCAGTCCGCTACTCCTTCTGAAGTCAACAACCAATTCCTTCGTCTTGCTGATGTTGAGGGATAGGTTATTGTCTTCGCACCATGCCGCCAGGTTCTTAATTTCCTCTCTGTACTCAAACTCATCATTACCCGAGATACTGCCTACAATTGTTGTGTCATCAGCAAACTTATATATTGAGTTTGATGGAAACTTGGCTACACAATCATGGGTGTACAGTGAGTACAGCAGGGGACTGAGTACACAGCCTTGTGGGGCACCGGTGCTCAGAGTGATTGTAGAGGAGAGCTTGTCCCCTATTTTTACAGCCTGGGTCCTGTCTGTGAAGAAGTTGAAGATCCAGCTGCATATCTGAGTGCTAAGGCCCAGGTTCTGGAGCTTAGAAATCAGTTTATTTGGAATGATGGTATTAAAGGCAGGGCTGTAGTCAATGAAAAGGAGCCTTACGTATGCGTCTTTATTCTCCAGGTGTTCTAAGGAGGAATGTAGGGCCAGAGGGATGGCATCTGCCGTTGACCTGTTGCTCCGGTAGGCAAATTGCAAAGCGTCGAGGTTGATCGATAGGCTGAGGTTGATGTGTACCATAACCAATCTCTCGAAGCACTTCATAGCAATTGATGTCACAGCCACAGGTTGATAGTCATTCAGGCATGCCACCTTGCTCTTCTTCGGCACTGGGATTATTGTTGCCTTCTTAAAACACGAGGGGATCTTACGGAGCAGTTGAAGATGTCAGCAAACACTCCAGCTAGCTCGCTTGCACAGGCCCGGAGAACCCGTCCCGGGACGCCATCTGGGCCCGTTGCCTTCCTTGGATTTATCTTCAGGAAGGCCTTTCTAACGTCCTCCTCGGTAATGATAAATCTCGATGCCACCAGGTCCTGTTCATCCAGAGGGAGCGGGACGCTCCTCTTCTGTTTGAATCTTGCGTAGAATATGTTAAGTTCGTGAGGAAGAGAAGTGCCACAGTTATTGATATTCCCAACCTTTTCTTTGCACCCAGTGATCTCATTTGGACCCTACCGTAGTCTACTGGCATCCCGCTGGTTAGCCTGGGCTTCCAACTTGGCTCGATATTGCCTCTTGGTGCCCTTAATGGCTTTCCGGAGTTCACGCCTGGATTGCATGTAGCGACTGGTATCCCCGGACCTAAAAGCTGCAGCTCTAGCCTTAAAAAGGGACTTGACCTCATAATTCATCCAGGGTTTCCGGTTAGGGAATACCTGGATCGTCTTGCGAGACACACAGTCTTCCGTGCATTTGCAAATAAAGTCCATGACAGCTGAGATATACTCACCGAGGTTAGCTGCCGAGTCCTTGAATACTAACCAGTCCACCGATTCAAAGCAGTCACGGAGGACCTCATCCATTTCCTCCGTCCAATGCGACACTACTTCGGACACCGTGACCTCCCACCAGTTTCTGTTTGTAAGCCGGGAGGAGGAGTACGGCCTGATGGTCCGATTTTCCGAAGTGAGGTCGTGGGACGGAATGGTAGGCATCCTTGACTGCTGTGTGGCAGTGGTCAAGTATATTCGGGCCTCTAGTGGGGCAGGAGACATGTTGGTATAACTATTGCAGCACCTTTCTGAGGTTGGCCTAGTTAAAGTCCCCGGCTGTAATGAGCAAAGCCTCCGGATACCTGGTCTCAAGTTCACTAATGTTGGCATACAGTATGTTCAGAGCACACTCTACGTCCGCCTGGGGGGGAATGTAGACCGCTGTCAGTATGACCGAGGTGAATTCCCATGGCAGATAGTAGGGACAACACTTCACCAACAGGTGTTCCAGGTCCGGGCTGCAGGAGCTTGTCAGTGCCACTGTGTCCGAGCACCAGGAAGTGTTGATCAGTAGGCAGACACCCCCCCCCCCGTCTTGCCCAAAGACGCCGATGGATCGAAAGTCCCTCCGGTCGGATAGCACTGTCGGGGGTGGCAGGGGAGAGCCAGGTCTCGGTGAAACAGAATACACAGCAGTTCTGCATCTCCCTCAGTAAGTGAATCTCCCTTTAAGATCATCCACCTTGTTCTCTATGGCTTGCACATTAGCTAGTAGGATGGTGGGCATAGGGACCCCGAAGCCCCTCAGCTTCAATCTGACCAGCAGCCCAGCTCTTTTCCCACGATTCCTCGGTAAGTAGTGCATCTTTCCAGGTTTCCATTGATGCAGTGTGTTGTTGTCAGCTCTTTAAGGTTGGTGGACGCATCCCGCGGGGATTGATCGTTGGGGGCTCCGGGTCTGGCCAAGTGACGGAGGAGGCTCCGCTGCTACTTCCAGCTGCCGGCGGCCCAGGCTGTCGATTGGGTCAGGCCCCAAAGCCGACACTTAATCCCAGAAGGCCGGGCTCCTGGCTGAAACAAGTCCGTAAACCGAGTCATGGTTGCGGAGGCCTCCGCTCCAGCCGAGCCTCGGGCTCGATTTCCAAGGTTGGTGGCGGAGGCCTCACTTCCAGCAGCTGTGGATGTCCACCAACAGAGCCTTACGGTGGTTGCTCCAGGGAAGCGTCTGGGGCACTTTGAGGTCTCCTCCATCACTTCTGTGTGGTCGTCTGCTCCGGAGAGGTGCTGGTCGGAATTGGCCGTATCTCCAAGCGCTCTAGCACGATAGCAGGCTGCGGGTCTCCAGGAACGTGGTGGGCCTCGCTGGTCGGGTCCAGGTGTGGTCCGGAGTTTAAGAAGCAATTCTGGCGCAGTGGTCTCCAGCTGGGTCAGTAGCTTCGCCAGAGTGTTGTTGATCTTGCTAGATGTAGCAAATTGGAGGTTTAGAAGGGTTTCTTGGGTATAGGATAGTGGAGAGGGCAGTTTGCTCGGGAGAGCACGCGCAAAGTCGCCAGTTACCGGTGCCATCTTAGATCACCTGTGTGGCATGGCATACAGGTCATTACAGACTTCCAACCACCTAGTACTGTGCCCCCTTCCAGCTCTGCTTCCCTCCCTGATGAGCTCAATTACTTCTACGCTGGCTTTGACCGAGGGAACAAGGAGGTCACCCTCAAAGCGGATCTCCCACCTGGTGAACTACCTCTCTCACTTTCTACCTCTGATGTTTGCGCTACCCTGAGCAGGGTGAATGTATAGAAGGCAGCTGGTCTGGATGGAATACTTGGCCATGTGGTCAGAGTCTGTGCAGGGCAGTTGGCCAGGGTCTTCACAGACATTTTAAATCTGTCCCTGGTCCAGGCAGTTGTCCCCACAAGCTTCAAGATCGCCATAATTGTGCCAATGCCAAAGCATTCCACTGCCATGGGCCTGAATGACTTCCGCCCAGTTGCACTCACCCCCATCATTGCAAAGTACTTTGAGAGACTGGTTCTATCACATCAGAAATCCTGTCTGCCCACTACCCTGGACCCCCATCAATTTGCCTGTTGCACCAGCAGGTCAACAGAGGAAACCATATCCACGGCACTTCACTCTGCCCTGACCCACCTGGACAGCCCCAACTCTTATGTCAGAATGCTGTTCATTGACTTTAGTTCAGCATTCAATACTGTGATCCCCTCCAAGCTGATCGCCAGACTTCGCCAGCTTGGTGTCAGCTCATCCCTCTGCAATTGGACCCTGGACTTTCTGACTAACAGACTCCAATCAGTTAATTAGACAAACTCTCCTCTTCCACTCTTATCCTAAACACTGGCGTGCCTCAAGGCTGTGTGCCGAGCCCTCTTCGGTACTCCCTTTTCACCTATGACTGTGTTCCTGTACCTGGTTCTAACTCCATAATCAAGTTTGCAGAGGATACCACAATGGTTGGCCTGATCAGAGGGGATGTCGAGACGGACTACAAGGACGAGGTTGAGCACCTGTTCACGTGGTGTGCCGACAACAACCTGGCCCTTAATGCCCAGAAGACCAAGGAGATCATTGTGGACTTCAGGCATGCCAGGAGTCACACTCACGTCCCCATCTACATCAATGGAGCTGTAGTGGAGCGTGCATCAAGCTTCAAATTCCTTGGTGTCCACATTTCCGACGATCTCACCTGGTCCCTGAACTACTCCAACCTGATCAAAAAGGTGCAACAGTGCCTTTATTTCCAGCGGAGCATCAAGAATGCTCACCTCTGTCCCAGGATATTGATGGACCTTTTATTGCTGTACCATTGAGAGCATACTCACCAACTGCATCACAGTGTGGTATGGCAATTGTCCCGTATCAGACCGCATAGCACTCCAGCATGTGGTGAAAACTGCCCAGCAGTTGCCCACCATTGAGAACATCTACCATAAACGCTGCCTGGGCAGAGTGAAAAGCATTATCAAGGATGCATCTGGGGACGTCACGTGATGACATGGGATTGAGACGTATGAATCCAGCTCTCCCGTTAAAAAATCAGCAAAGTACCGTTTAAACAAAGCAAAGTTAATAAATACTTTCCAAAAACTACTTATAAACTTCTCAAGACTATTTTACGATATGCCTCGTAAATCGCAACAGAAGAAGTCTGCTGTTGTGAAGTGGCCGCGAGACGGGAAGGGAAAAAGGCCTACTGCAGTGATGGAACCTCGGACTCAGGTTGGGTCTCCTTCGGAGACAAATTTTATCTCTGGCGTAGAAGAACAGGGAGCAATGGCGGCGGTAGCAGTCCCTGGGAAGAAGATGCCGGAATTGCACATGTGCAAAGAAGTTGGCATGCGCAAATCGTTACAACTCAAACTACAAGAACCAACGGCCACTGCAAGGGAAAGTGACTCAGAGTCAGAATCGGATTCCGCAGAGAACACAGATGAAGCAGAACTGGAAGAGACTAAAAGTAAAGGATATGATGGAGACATAAAAGAGGCCTTATTGCAAGTAATGATTGAATTAAAAGGAGTAAAAATAGAGATTAGAAACATGAAGCTGAGCTATGATAAAGCTATGAAAAGACAGGAGAAAATGGATCAGAAACTTCACAAGTTGGAAAGAACAATGGAGCATATTAACGACAGAGTGGAAAAAACAGAAAATGATATGCTTGTCTGGAAAATGGAAAGAAATCGACTGTTGGAAAAAGTGGACATGCTGGAAAATTTTAGTAGACGAAATAATATTAAGATTGTTGGTCTTAAAGAAGGTATAGAAGGAGACAATCCAATAGAATTTTTTCAAAGATGGATCCCGGAAACTTTGCAAATGAAAGAGGGAGACTGATCAATTGAAATTGAACGGGCACATAGAGCTCTAAGACCAAAACCACAAGATGACCAATATCCACGATCAATTTTAATAAAACGTTTAAGATTTCAAGACAAAGAAAGGATTCTACAGGCGGCTGCCCAAGCTGCCAAGAATAGAAAAGGGCCATTGATGATAGAAGGGAACAACATTTTTTGTACCCTGATGTAAATTATGAACTTTTGAAGAGAAGGAAGAAATTTAATCCCGTGAAAAAAGTCCTATGGGATCACGGTTATCAATTTATACTGTGCTATCCTGCAACCTTGAAGATTTTTTGGCTGACGGAGAAAAAAGACTTTTTGACGACTACCAGAAAGCGGAGGAGTTTGTGCAAGATTCTTTGAAGATACAAGAACAAACCCAGGGGAGCGAGATGGATTAAAGATGAAGATTTTGTTAAGGAATAGATAAGGAATCTGCATTGCTTCACATTTTTATTTCCCGTGTTCTCCTTCACACTTTTGTGGCTTCACTCGGGCCAGTTCTTGCACAATTGTGTTTAGGAAGCTTGTTGTCCCTTGGAAAATCTTTCTTCTTCTTTTTCAAAATTTTTATTGATTTCTATATATAGAAGAATACAGAGTTCAAGAGAATACATATTATAAAACAAAAGACAAAATATAATAATACCAGATACAATATATTGAATCACATTAACAAACTCCTTACTCTGTATTCATATGGATTAGATTAATTCGTATATTAGAATATAAACAATTTTATTGAAAGAAAAGATCTACACGCACTACCAAAGTCAAAGCTGTTTGGGAAAAAAAAGTAAAAAGAAACTTATCAGATAATAAAATATACTATTAACCAACTTTTGTACTTTAACAAGATTATGAAAATAATTTAAAAACGGCCCCCACAAATTTTGAAAATCTTGGTTAGATTCAGAAATTGAACAACGAATCTTTTCTAAATTTAGGCATGCCATAACATCCCGTAACCACTGAGCATGATTAGGCAGAACAGCATCCTTCCATTTAAACAAAAGTGTCCTTCTAGTCATAAGAGAGATAAAAGCCAGAATGTGCAGATCAGATGTCTTCAAAATTATATCTTTCCTTCCAAATAGGGCAGTCAAAGGATTAGGCTTAAAATTTTCTTTAAAGCGTACAGAAAATGTTTGGAATACTTCCTTCCAATATTTTCCAAGACTTGGGCACGTCCAAAACATATGAATAAGTGAAGCTTCTCCGTTGTTACACCTATCACAGTAGGGAGATATATCCCTATAAAAACGAGATAATTTATCCTTGGTCATATAAGCCCTATGAACCATTTTAAATTGTAGGAGGGAATGAGGAGCACATAGCGATGAAGTATTAACCAATTTAAAAGTCTCATTCCAAGTTTCTTCAGAAATTGAGGTCTGTAAATCTTGTTCACAAAGATTTTTAATCTTGTCTAAAGAACTATTTCTCATTCCCAACAACATATCATAAATATTGGATATTGAACCATTATAGAATGGTTTCATACTAAGAATTTCATCTAATATGTTCTTATCAGGTCTATTAGGAAATGTATATAATTGAGATTGCAGAAAATCTCTAATTTGTAAGTAGCGAAAAAAAGAAAATCTTTGATAACTGAAAGTGACCATGCCTTCAGCTGGGAAATGCGTGACATTTATGGTCCTCTTGGAGACTGTTTTTTTCAGGTAACGTGTTCTGGTGCATCCTACTGATTATCTTCAGAATATATCTGCGAGATCTCCTGCAACCATTGTTTCATGATCATCATGCTGGGGTCACGTGTCTCGAAGGGCTGGAAGCACCAAATACTAAATAAATAAACCTGATCTGGGAACGCCAGGTCAGTAGAGTGGAGAATGGGGGCAATCAGTCTGGACAGGTCTCAGATCAAAGTATTGAAGGTGAAATCATAAGAGTCTGCATCCACTATGACATTCAACATAACAGCAAGATACAGAATGGAAATTTCTCAATTAAATTTGGTGATAAAGAGGTAAAATGATATAGAAATAATGTAAATAGGATTTTGATGGTTGGCATTTGCTTAGTGGGCCAATGGAACAATTTTTGCTCTGCTAAACTCAAAAGAATATTATTTTGTAAATCCTAAATAATTTCTGATTCATTCCCACTATTTTCACTGACGTAACGATGCTGCTGGCAACATGTCACTGATATAAACTAATTAGAAAAGGATGTAGCACTAATGCTGTAGTCATTGTGTCAGAGAAAGAAATGGGGAAGTGGACTCAAATCAACTCAGAATCATAGGAATAATTAGGGCCTATACTATTCCCACAGCTACACTGTTAATTTGGGGAACATGGGATGAATGAAAAGAGAAGCTGGTAAGCAGGTTTCACCAATTTAATGTGTGCTTGTGAATCAGCTTATGTCTTCCTGTTTTGTTTCCCTCCTTAGCCACCATTGAAATGAACCCCAGTGACCCCCGGTGGATTGGTGCCTGGTGGCTTGGATTACTCATTTGCAGTAGTATTCTTGCCATTTTTTCTGTTCCTTATTTCTTTTTCCCTCGACAAATGATCTGTCAAAAGGTAAGGACTCAAGTTTAGATTCCTTCATTTAATCTCAACCTGATCAGTATCACTGCTCAAATGAAAAGAGAATGTTTCAAGTCCAGATAACGGCCTTCGACTTCCCCAGTGGACTCTTCCTTTTCTCCCGTGCTCCTCTCCCGCTAACATCCATTGCTCTATCATGGCAGATGAGCTCAGACCCGTTCCATGCTCCTTCTGTGACATGTGGGAACTCAGGGAGGCTGACAGTGTCCCTAAAGACTACGTGTGCAGGAAGTGTGTCCAGCTATACCTCCTGATAGACTGCATGGCGGCACTGGAGTCGCGCATGGACTCACTTTGGAGCATCCAAAATGCTGAGAATGTTGTGGATAGCACATTTACTGAGTTGGTCACACTGCAGTTTAAGGATCTAAGGAAAGACAGGGAATGGGTGACCAATGGGGAGAGTAGTAGCAGGAAGGTAGTACAGGAGTCTCCTGTGGTTATCTCCCTCCAAAACAGATATACTGCTTTGGAGTCTGTTGGGGGTGATGGCTCCTCAGGTGAAGGCAGCAGTAGCCAGGATCATGGCACCATGGGTGGCTCTGCTGCGCATGAGGGCAAGAAAAAGCGTGGCAGAGTTGTTGTGGTAGGGGATTCAATGGTAAGGGGAATAGAGAGGAGCTTCTGGCTGCAAACGGGACTCCCGTGTGTTGCCTCCCGGGTGCAAGGGTGAGAGATGTCTTGGAGAGGCTGCAGGGCATTCTGAAAGGGGAGGGTGAGCTGTTGTGGTGCATGCAGGTACTAATAATATAGGAAGAAAGCAGGATGAGGTCCTACAAGCTGAATTTAGGGAGCTAGGAGATAAATTAAAGAGTAAGACCTCAAAGGTAATCATCTCAGGATTATTACCGGAGCCATGTGTTAGCCAGAGTTGGAATACCAGGATAGCGAGAATGAATATGGGGCTTGAGCGGTGGTACAGGAGGGAGGGTTTCAGATTCCTGGGGCATTTTAACCGCTTCTGGGGGAGGTGCGACTAGTACCGTCCGGATGGTCTACATCTGGGCAGGGCCGGGATCAATGTCCTAGGGAGATTTTTTGCTAGTGCTGTTGGGGAGGTTTTAAACTAATATGGCAGGGGGATGGGAACCCACACAGAAAAGAAGAGGGAAGTGATGCAGAGACCGAAGCTAGAGTTAGTGAATAAAAAGGTAAGAGTAGAGCGCATAAAAGTAAAAAGCAAAAATTGCATAGGTCACTAGATTCTAAAAGGACAATGAGTATAAGGGCACTTTATCTAAATGCCCATACTATTAGAAACAAGGTTAGTGAACTTGTGGCACAGATCAGTACCAAGGCATATGATTTAGTGGCCATTACAGAAACCTGGTTGCAAGGTGGAGATGACTGGGAATTAAATATCCAGGGGTATCAGGTAATGCAAAAAGATAAGCAGGAAGGCAAAGGAGGTGGGGTGGTGCTCTTAATTAAAGATGAGATCAGGGTGATTGTGAGAGATGATATAAGATCTGCGGAGCAGAATATTGAGTCCATCTGGGTAGAGATTAAGAATAGTAAAGGGAAACAATCTGGCGGGAGTTGTCTACAGGCCATCTAATAAAAATATTGCGGTGGCAGAGGCGATTAACCAAGAAATAACTGAGGCTTGTAAGAATGGAACGGCAGTTGTCACGGGAGATTTTAACTTCAACATAGATTGGGTGAATCAGGTTGGTCAAGGAAGTCTTGAGGAGGACTTCGTAGAATGCATCCGTGATGGCTTTCTTGAGCAGCATGTTAGTGAACCTACAAGGGAAAATACTATCTTAGATCTAGTCCTGTACAATGAGATAGGTAAGGTTATCGATCTTGTAGTCAGGGATCCTCTTGGAAAGAGTGATCATAGTATGATTGAATTTCGCATACAGATGAAGGATGAAATAGTTAGATCTAAAACTAGTGTATTATGCTTGAACAATGGAGACTACAGCAGGATGAGGGAGGAGTTGGCTAATGTGGATTGGGAGCACAGACTATTTGGTAGGACAGTTGAGGAACAGTGGAATACTTTCAAAGAGATTTTTCACAGTGCTCAACAAAAGTATATTCCAGTCAAAAGTAAGGACAGTAAGTGTGGGGAGAGCCAGCCTTGGATAACTAAGGAAATAAAAGATTATACACGAGGTTTTAATTTTGATACGAAGTCACAAAGAGTAGTGGGAGACTGGAGGATTGGGAAAACTTTAAAAAGCAACAAAGAACAACTAAACAAGAAATAAGGAAAGGGAAGATAGAGTATAAATGTAAATTAGCCCAAAATATAAAAACAGATAGCAAAAGTTTTTATAAATATATAAAGTGGAAGAGAGTGGCTAAAGTCAACATAGGTCCCTTGAAAGACAATAAGGGGAAATTGATATTGGGTGATAAGGAAATGGCTGAGGCATTGAATGAGTATTTTGTGTCGGTCTTCACAGTGGAGAACACGTCTAATATGCCAAAGAAGGATGCTATGGACGAAATGGGAGGTGGGGACCTCGATAAAATCACTGTCACTAAAGAGATAGTGATGAGCAAACTAGAGCGCCTGAAGGTAGATAAAGTCCCTTGGTCCTGATGGGATGCATCCCAGGGTGCAGAGGGAATTGGCGGAGGTTATAGTAGACGCGTTGGTAATCATTTATCAAAATTCTCTAGACTCTGGGCAGGACCCGGCAGATTGGAAGACAGCAAATGTCACGCCACTTTTTAGAAAAGGATGTGGGCAAAAGACAGGCAACTATAGGCCAGTTAGCTTAACATCTGTAGTCTGGAAAATGCTTGAAGCTGTCATTAAGGAAGAAGTAGCGAAACATTTAGAAAGGAGTGGTTCCATTAGACAGATGCAGCATGGATTCAGAAAGGGCAGGTCCTGTCTGACAAACTTACTGGAGTTCTTTGAGGACGTAATGAGTGCCGTGGATGGAGGGGAACAGGTGGATGTTGTATACTTGGATTTCCAGAAGGCTTTCGATAAGGTGCCGCACAAGAGACTTATAAATAAGATATGGCTGCATGTAGTCGGAGGAAGTGTATTGGCATGGATAGTGGATTGGTTAACCAATAGAAGGCAGACAGTTGGTATAAATGGTGTTTCTGTGGTTGGCAGTCAGTGGTGAGTGGGGTGCCACAGGGGTCAGTGCTGGGCCCGCAGATGTTTACCATTTACATTGATGATTTGGAAGAGGGGACTGAGTGTGGTGTAGCAAAATTTGCTGATGACACTAAACTGAGTGGAAAAACAAATTGGACAGAGGATGTGGAGAGTCTGCAGAGGGATATAAATAAGTTAACTGAGTGGGCCAAGGTCTGGCTGATGGAATACAATGTTGATAAATGGGAGATCATTCCACTTTGGAAGGAATAATAGAAGAGCAGATTATTATTTAAATGGTGAAAGATTGCAGCATGCTGTTGTGCAGAGGGACTTGGGAGTGCTTGTGCATGCATCGCAAAAAGTTGGCTTGCAGGTACAACAGGTTTTTAAGAAGGCAATTGGAAAGTTGGCCTTCATTGCTAGAGGAATTGAATTCAAGAGCAGGGAGGTCACGCTGCAACTATACAGGATACTGGTGAGGCCACGCCTAGAGTACTGTGTGCAGATCTGGTCTCCATACTTGAGGAAGGATATATTGGCTTTGGAGGCAGTGCAGAGGAGGTTCACCTGTTACACTGAGCGGACCCAAGCGCAGAACACAGACACAGAGGTAGAATAAACAGAAATGTATTTATTGATAGCTACTAAGAAGGCCAGGGAGCAGGATAAAAAGCCAACATGGACATGAACGTTGGATAACAAACTGGTAAAACCTGGACTTGGACTTCGGCTTGGACATGGAGCCTGGACTTGGACTTGGACTCGGACACAAAGCCTGGACTTGGAATTGGACTCAGACAAGGAGCCGGGACTCAGACGTAGACTCGGACACGGAACCTGGACTTGAACTTGGGCTTGGATACAGAGCCAGGACTTAGACTTGGACTTGGACTTGGAACCTGAACTTGGGCTTGGACTCTGGACTTGGAACCTGAACTTGGGCTTGGACTCTGGACTTGAACTTGGGCTCAGATACAGAGCCTGGACTTAGACTCGGACTTGGACTAGGACTCGGAACGACAGAACAACTACAGTCCATTCAATTAGTGGCAAGTGGCCTGCCTTCTGAGCTGGATACAAGACGACAAAACAACAATAGTCCATTCGAGTAGCGGCAAATGGCCTGCTTACTCAGCTGGATATGTGACGATGAAATCCAAACCACGACAGTCCATTCGAATCTCGGCTCGGAGAAGCGGCCACATGCTAGCAAATCTCAGCTGGCCATGGAAACGGCAGAATTCGTACTTTGGCTCGGAGTGGAGGCAAATGGCCAGCAACTCAGCTGGACATTAAAACGACCAAATCCACAAAGCAACCCCGGGCACCAGAGCCACTTAGAGTCCACAATGAACGGGGACCTGAATCGGGCACAATTGCACTTGCTTAGGTGACGGTCCAGCACCGAGTAGCTGTCAGCCAGAGCTTTCATGCTCCCGGCTCAGATGGAAAACAGGTGCCTTAATCATGGCACCCGATGGACCACAGGGAAAAGGAAATAACTGGAATGAGGAGTCAACGGACCGGACCATGACATCACCAGGTTGATTCTAGAGATGAAGGGGTTAACCTATGAGGAGCGATTGAGTTGCCTGGGACTATACTCTCTGGAATTCAGAAGAATGAGAGGGGATCTTATAGAAACATACAAAATTTTGAAAGGGATAGATAAGATAGAAGTAGGAAAGTTGTTTCTATTGGTAGGTGAGACTAGAACTAGGGAACATTGCCTCAAGGTTCAGGAGAGAAGAATTAGGACAGAGATGAGGAGAAACTGTTTTTGCCAGAGAGTGGTGAATCTGTGAAATTCTCTGTCCAAGGCAGCAGTTGAGGCTTCTTCACTAAATATATTTAAGATACAGTTAAATAGATTTTTACATAGTAGGGGAATTAAGGGTTATGGGGAAAAGGCAGGTAAATGGACCTGAGTTTATGGACAGATCAGCCATGATCTTATTGAATGGTAAGGCAGGCTTGTTAGGCTGGATGGCCTACTCCTGCTCTTATTTCTTATGTTCTTAAATTCTGCAAAATCAGTAAGTACTCTTGCTAATTTGTGCGTCTGTGACTTATTCAAATAGATATGTGACTAGTTAACCTGCTTTTGATGATCTGAGCTCAGAAACAAATATTACGAACTTTAGCAAACTTAAGAGTGCGGCATAGTTGTACATTTTCTTTGAACTCTCCTGCTTTGACATTGTGACTGCAGCTAGTGACAGCTGGTGTGATACGTTGGGCAAACCCATCTGTGCCTATCTTGAACGACGAGGCCCTGTGTGCCAGCTTGGAGAGTTTGGATTTATTACAGCCTCCTTCCCAATCTGTGCACTACTCAAGGAAAAACTTTGCTGATGTTTCCTGTGGCAGAGGAGCTGAGCTCATTGTCTCCTCACTTTGGAAAGAACACCTGCCTTCCCAGTAGGCATGCAGCAATTAACTGCATCTATCATTGTTCTGAGAATATCCATCACAACAAGGAATTTTGTATCAACTGGAAATATTCCCCGGAATGAACCTATAACAATTCTGTGAGCACAGCCAGAGGTGGTTCTGAAGTCATGGCTGAAAGTCTCCTCATAAGATTTCTCTCCATATTCCATAATACCTTTTGGTCAGCAAAATATCTTATTGATCACAGAATTTTAACTAGCAATTGATTTGTCATCCAGAGATCCACCATTGCAGTGAAGGGACTGCCAAATTTCTGACATTTTTTTTAGAAAAGTCAGAAACTGCTGCAGGAATTCAGAAATACAGACAGAAATCTAGAGATAGTACATCAGTGAGGATGGGGTGGTGAGGAAGGTTTGTCTGTATGTTTGTTTTGGGCTCTCTCACCTAATCCTAGAGACCCTAAGCAGATTTATTTTTCTTTACCTATCCTTTCAGTCCACCATCATATTTGAGCATTTTAATCTACGAGTTATCACCTTTAATTCCTGGGAATTTATGACAGCTTCCTTTTCCTTGGGATTATAATTGTGCTCATTAAATTGAGATCCCTGTATGAGAATGGGAGGCAGCCATTCATTTTTTTACCCAGATGCAGTTGCTGCACCCTTCCCCTGTGGTGTTTGATTCAATGGGAGGTCATCAGATAATTTTATGCTGTAACCTAATAGTTGATTTCATTGTGTTATCTTAGCATCAGACCTGAGAGGCCTGGAGAAGTATACATCAGGTTGAGCAAAGTGTAGATGAGTCTAACATATTGCTACATTCAAGATGACAGCACTGATCTTTCACTGTATCACCAGGAAGAGATAGGACACTATCAAAGTGATGTTAGCAAAATGCAAACATAAGAAATGGCAGTAGATATTGACTATTTGCCTTTGGATTTGCTCCTTCATTCAATAATATGAATGCTTGGGTCTTCTTTACTTGACTTCCTTAAGGCCTAAAACATTTTCAATCTCTGACATAACCTCAGTGGCTGAGTCCTTATAGCCCTTTTCAATAGAGAATTCTAAAGATTTATTGCCTCTTGTGTCCTGAAGACCAACCTCTTATTTTGAGATTAATTTTATTGTTTTAATCATTGTGCAAGTTATTGCTACTTTGGCCTTTTCAAACACAAGGACTCTTAAATGTCTTAGTGAGATTGTCTCTCATTCTTAAACTTGGGAGAGCATAGGTATATCTGCTTAATCTGTCAAAGTAAGCTCTCACATCCAAGGAATAATTCTGGTGAATCTTATTTCCCATCTCACCACCTCCCCACGACCCTTTTTGCAATGGCATCCTTTGGTAGGGAAAACTGATTTGTGCACAGTATTCCAGGTGTGTTCTCACGTAAACCCAAAATGATTGTGGTAAAATGTCATTATTCTTGTACTCAAATCCTTTTTCTTTGCTTGTCTTCCCACTTGTTGACGTGCTGCATGATAACTTTCAGTGATTTGTGTTCGGTGACAACAAGGACGCGAACGATTTTCAATCTCCTATCACTGGGAAAATATATCCTCTTTTACTACTGTATTTTCTATCTGCGTAGATGACCACACATTTTTTTACAGTGTATTCTACTGAAGCCTTTATGCCTTTTTGGATATATTATACTGTACATAATCCCTTCATCCAGTTCATTAAATGAACAAGAATGCTTAATGAAGCTATATATATATATATATATATATAGCTTCATTAAGCATTCTTGTTCATTTATATATTCATATATATATATATATACATACAAGATTACTCAAATATTACTGAAATATTAAATACATGACAGTAGGGCACTGAAAATCTATGCCAACTAACTGGACAATGTGTTCAAGTATTCTTCAATCTCTCACTGGTGCAGTTTGATGCTACCACATACCTCAAAAGGGCATCAACCATACTGGTGACCAAGAAGAGCAGGGTGAGCTGCCTCAATACACTATCATCTAGTTGCACTCATTTTTCTGTTATGAAGGGCTTTGAGAGATTGATCATGGCTAGAATTAACTCCTGCTTAGTGTCAAGTGCCATCAAGCCTTCAGTAATAATCAATAAGCTTCAAAATCTGGTCTTCTAAGTACCACTCCAGTTGACCCTTGACTTCCTCTTTGGGAGACCGCAGTCAGTATGGATCAGAAATGACATCTCCTCCTTGGTGGCAGTCAACACAGGCACACACAAAGGATGCTCTGTTCTCTCTCCATCAGTGCAGCTGGGTGCAGCACAAACACCATCTATAAATTCGACACACCAGTGGCTAGATTTCATTAGGAGTTTCTGGAGTTTTGTTCTGTCACCAAAGACTAGCAAATTTCTATAGAGGTACCATGGAGAGCATTCTAAGTGTCTGGTCTGGAGAAGCCACTGCACAGGATCTGAAAAGGCTGCAGAGGGTTGTAAGTTCATCCAGCTCCATCATGGGCACTCGCCTCCCCAGCATCAAAAACATTTTTAAAAGGCGATACCTCAAAAGGCAGAATCCATCGTTCAGGATCCCACCACCTCTTCTTATTACCTACCATCAGGGAGGAGGTACAGGAGCCTGAAGAGACACAATCAACATTTTAGAAACAGTTTCTTCTGCTCTGCCATCAGATTTCTGAATGGTCCATGAACTCAACCTCACTATTTTGCTGTCATTTTGCACTACTCATACATACAGTGTGTGTGTGTGTGTATATATATATATATATATATATATCTATATCTCACTGTGTCGCCACCCACAGCTCCAATCTGCTAAATAAATTTGCTGACGACACTACACTGATTGACCTAATCTCAAATAATAATGAAACAGCCTACAGAGAAGAAGTCATCACCCTGACACGGTGGTGCCAAGAAAACAACCTCTCCCTCAATGTCGCAAAAATAAGGAGCTGGTTGTGGACTACAGGAGGAAGGAGGCAGGCATCAATGGATCTGGGGTTGAGTTCCTCAGCATAAGCATCACCGAGGATCTCACGTGGTCTGTACATACCGGATATATGGTGAAAAAGGCTCACCAATACCTCTTTCACCTCAAACAGTTGAAGAAGTTTGGTATGGGCCCCCAAATCCTAAGAGCTTTCTACAGGGGCACAACTGACAGCATCCTGACTGGCTGCATCACTGCCTGGTTTGGGAACTGTACTTCCTTCAATTGCAGGACTCTGCAGAGAGTGTTGCAGACAGCCCGGTGCATCTGTAGTTGTGAACTTCCCATGATTCAAGACATTTACAAAGACAGGTGTGAAGAAAGGCCCAAAGGATCATTGGAGACCTGAGTCATCCCAACCACAAAGTGTTCCAGTTGCTACCGTCTGGGAAACAATACCGTAGCATAGAAGCCAGGACTAACAGGTTCTGGGACAGCTTCTTCCACCAGGCCATCAGACTGCTTAATTCATGCTGACACAACTGTATTTCTATGTTATATTGTAGTACATACTGCAAGTCTGTGTCTTTGCTGTTTCTTTGCTCACGCTTGAGTGCTCGGTGGCAGGTGCCGAAGCTTTTTTGTGCCGGTGGGGGAGGGGGGATTGTTGCTTGCTGCCACTTATGCACGGGAGGGGAGCTGGGGGAACTTTGGGGTTCTAACATTTAACTGTCGTTCATTCTTTGGAGCACTTCTCTGTTTTTTGTGGATGGTTGCGAAGAAAAAGCATTTCAGGATGTATATTGGATACATTTCGCTAACATTAAATGTACCTTTGAAACATTATTTATTATAAATCACTGTAAATTGCACATTGCACATTTAGATGGAAATGTAACGTAAAGATTTTTACTCCTCATATATGTGAAAAATGTAAGTAATAAAGTCAATTAAATTTAATTAATTAGACCACCGATAAAGTGGGATAGCTGCTCAGTTGGGACAACGCTTGAAGAACAGAAACTATTAAAAAATTAACAGGGATTCTGTTTGTTTATTTGGGGACCTCTGCCACTTAGCTGTGGCAGCAGACTGTTAACAAACATGTTTTTACTAGCATTCAATGCCTGAACTTACATGGCTGCTAGACACTATACTTCCAGTAAATAGTTTTTAAATAGTGTCAATTGTGTGTGTTTGTGTTCAAAAATCAGTGATTTCCTTTTGTCACTGATTGTTGGCAAGAAATAAGCAGTAGTCATAGTCATAGTCATACTTCATTGATCCCGGGGGAAATTGGTTTTCGTTACAGTTGCACCATAAATAATAAATAGTAATAAAACCATAAATAGTTAAATAGTAATATGTAAATTATGCCACGAAATAAGTCCAGGACCAGCCTATTGGCTCAGGGTGTCTGACCCTCCAAGGGAGGAGTTGTAAAGTTTGATGGCTACAGGCAGGAATGACTTCCTATGACGCTCTATGTTGCATCTCGGTGGAAGTAAAACATTCCAGAAAAAGTTTTGCTCACTGCAGTTTCAAGCATTCAGACTTGCAGAGTTCAGAAACTGCCGGGTTTGAAAATGAAATGACTTTACTACTTCATCAAGTTAGGAACCAAGAAGCATTTGAAGGCATCAATAATAACCTTCACAGATGTAAGAGATACTTCAGATGCTGGAAATCTAGAGCAATACACACAATGAGCTGGAGGAGCTCAGCAGGTCAGGCAGTGTCTATGGATGGGAATAAGCAGTGGACCTTTAAAGCTGAGACCATTTGTCAGGACTGGAAAGGGCAGGGGAATGAAGTCAGAATAAGTAAGTAGGGGGAGGGGAGGAAGCAGTACAAGGTAGCAGGTGATAGGTGAAATCAGGAGGGGGGAGGGGATGAAGTAAGAGCTGTGAAGTCGATTAGTGAAAGAAATAAAGGACTGGAGGAGGGGGAATCTGATAGGAGAGGACAGAAAACCATGGAAGAAAGGGAAGGGAGAGGAGCACCAGAGGGAGCTGATGGACAGTAAGAAGAGAAGGTGTGAGAGGGAACCAAAAATGAAGAGTGGTGAAGGGGGGTGGTGGTGGTAATTATCAGAAGTTTGAGAAATCAATGTCCATGCCATCAGGTTGGAGGCCACCCAGACGGAATATAAGGTGTTGCTCCTTCAACATGAGTGTGTCCTGAATGTTACAAAGAAAAGTAAGATTTGGAGGATGCAGTCATTGATAGCATTGCATGAAGGCAGTCCATTATCTGCACTAGGTGTCTGTGTACTGATTTTGTTCATTTACAGTCAATTAAAAGTATGCAGCAGCATTCACCAGACTAATTCTTCTGTTGGTTACTATTGGGAACTAATACACAGTTTAAAGTACTATTGTAGTAGTGATAGTCTTCTAATTGGTTCTGTATATCATTGAAATCCATAATTTATTACTCAGTTAAACTATTTGAAAAGGTATATAAAGGGTCCTAAAAAAGGATTTTAGCACATTGGCCTTCAAAAATCAAAGTATTGAGTACAGGAGATGGGATGTTATGTTGAAGTTGTACAAGACATTGGTGAGGCCTAATTTGGAATACTGTGTGTAGTTTTGGTCACCTACCTACAGGAAAGATGTAAACAAGGTTGAAAGAGTACAAAGAAAATTTACAAGGATGTTGCTGGGTCTGGAAGACCTGGGTTATAAGGAAAGATTGAATAGTTTGGGATGTAGAAGATCGAGAGGAGATTTGAAAGAAGTATACAAAATTATGGTAAATTATGGTACAGGGTAAATGCAAGCAGCTTTTTTCACTGAGCTTGGCTGGGACTACAACTAGAAGTCACGGGTTAAGGGTGAGAGGTGAAAAGTTTAAGGGGAACATGAGGGGAAACTTCTTCACTCAGAAGGTCGTGAGAGTGTGGAGTGAGCTGCTAGTGTAAGTGGTGTGTGTGAGCTCGATTTCAACGTTTAAGAGAAGTTTAGATAGGTACATGGATTGTAGGGATGTGGAATGCTCTGGTCCTGGTGCAGGTCGATGGGATTAGGCAGGCTGAAGGACATGTTTCTGTGCTGCAGTTTTCTATGACTATTTCCATGATATCCTCTCCACCTGCAGTCTATCTTGACATTTCAACATTTGGTGTGACAGTCAGAGGTTCATTTTCGTGAACTTCCTCTGATTTCACTCCAATTTCAGCACATCCTTTCTTAAATAAGGGGCCCAAAACTGTTCACAATATTCCAAGTGATGCCTCACTAGTGCCTTATACAACCTCAGAATTACACCCTTGCTTTTACATTCTAGTCCTCTTAAAATGAATCTGACAATGCATTTGCCTTTCTACCACTGACTCAGGGTAATTTGACCTCTAGAGAATCCTGCATGAGGACTTCCACGTCCCTTTGCTCCTTAGATTTTGAATGTTTTCCCGCTTAGAAAATAGTCTATGCTTTTATTCCTTCTACGGAAGTGCATGACCATACACTTTCCCACACTGTATTCCATATGTCACCTCTTTGCCCATTTTCCTAAACTGTCTAGGTCCTTCTTTAGACTCTCTGCTTCCTCAGCACTACCAGCCCACCACTATCTTCATATCATCTGCAGACTTGGCTACAAAACCATCAATTTCATCATCCGAATCGTTGCCAAACAAATGTAAAAAGAAATGGTCCCAACACACAACCCTGTGGAACACCATTAGTCACTGGCAACCATTCCAAACTTACTGCCTGTTTTGCCACTGGTGTTTAGGGCAGCAATGAAGATCCTCCACCTCTGGTGGTGTTCAGTGCTTCCTTCATCTGTCAGTAGCTTCCTCTCAGTTTTCACTACTGTCAGCCTTGGAAGTCCCAGGTGGAAAATTACGGCTACCGTTGCACCCAGATGTAGAAGGTTTCGTCATTGCTGTTACCGTAACAATTTTGTTTTACCAGTAAGGATTGTTAGGCTGAGCTGGACCCCGAGTTTGGAGGATCGGTGGACCACTCTTAATCTGTCCTCTACCTTTTGACCTGTTAGACATGGGTGAACCTACCAAGAGCCAAAGCATAAAGCCTGGACTCTAGCCAACATAACTCTTCAGGTCATTGAGGCACACAAGCCTCCAAACCATGACTAGATTGTGGTCCTCTTCAGCTATTTTATTTAGAATCCTGCGATGTAGTCCATCAGGTTAAAGGTGAGTTATCTACCTTTAGACCTTTTAGTTTCCCAAGCACCATCTTCCTCATAATAGCAACTGCACTCACTTCTGCCCCTTGACACTCTCGAAATTCAGACATGTTACTAGTGTCTTCCACTGTGAAGACTGATGAACAATACTTATTTAGTTCATCTGCTGTTTCCTTGTCCCCTTTTACTATCTCTCCAGCATAATTTTCCAGCAGTCCATTATCTATTCTCACTTTTCTTTTACTCTTAATATGTCTGAAAAACTTCTGGTTTTCATCAGTCTGATGAACCAGCATGGCTAATTTCACTCAGCTCAACACTGAACTGCTTTGACAACCTTGCTTTACACTTATATTCTCACTATTTATTGATTGATTGATGGTTATGAATCATTTATTTTTGTATTTGCACTGTTTATCATCTTTTTCACATTGGTTTGTCAGTCTTTGTGTGCAGAATTCATTGATTCTATTGTATTTCCTTGTTCTCTACAAATGCCCGCAAGAAAACGAATTTTGAGGCAGTATATGGTATCATGTATTTACTTTGATGAATTTAGTTTGAACTTTGAACTCTTAGAAATGGAGTGTCAGTCAGCATGTGTGTATTTACTGCTACTTGACGATTGCTATCTGATCATTTGGAAATCCTAATGGTTCAGCTTCTGACTCACCAGATGGTTATTATTTCTACACTCCGGAGCTCTAGTTGCTACATTCCCCATTCCTTCACTAGGTCTCATGCTCCTATAGTCCATACTTAGTCTCCAGGTCCCCAGTGATTTGTTAGCATGTTCTGTCCATTCCCTGTGGCCCTGGTTTTCACTACCTCTGTCCTCTCTCCATGGCCCCAGTTTCCACTCTCTGGCTACAGTATGTAGAAAACTTGGCCAGCTTGGATGGTTGACGTAATGGGTTTGTTTCCATGCTGTATAGCATAGACTCTCAAAGTTTCCCACACCACTTCCAGAATCTAATTTGAGTTTATGTTTATCAGGCATGTGAGAACTGCTCCCAAATTTCTACACCTTTCAACTCCCCTCACTTAAACCAATCTAAGAATTTGTGCACCCAGTTCAGGCAACTCTACCTGGACTATTTCAGTGCAGAGACAAGGAGTAGAGAAGTGTGCTGATGAGACAATTTTTGCATAATTATTAAAGGAATAATGCCTGGGCAAATTAAATTCCTGCTGAGATGGACTTAAAAATATGTCAGGTCAGGACTTCTCAGTTTTGGTTGTTTAGTCTGTTTAATTTCATTACTTTATAGAAGTCGAGCAGTAAATCTGATATTCTGAGTGAGGCAGAAGAGCAAAAGGTGGAAGAAATAACAAACCGAGAGTTCATCAAGGGTAAGTCTTCCACTTGAAAATAATTTACCATATTTACCAACAATTAATGTCTGTTCCAAGTGAAATATTCTCAGCATTCCTGTGTAATCTTCACTCTAACTAATGATTTTCTCCCTCTGATTCCTATTCTAGCTCTTAAAGATAGCGGAGTGAAGGAATATGGGGAGAAGGCAGGAAAAGGGTACTGATTGTGGATGATCAGCCATGATCACAGTGAATGGTGGTGCTGGCTTAAAGGGCTGAATGGCCTACTCCTGCACCTATTTTCTATTGTTCTGTTGTTCTATTATTCTCTTCTCTGATCTGTTTCCTCCACTGTGAATTCATGAGTTGACTGTGTGTAATCCCTTAAATGGCCTGTGATTTCTGTGTCAAATTTGTACACTCCCTCAGATTTAAATGGTGTCTTCTCCACTCTGTTTTCTAAGGACACCATATGGATTGAGTATTCTCTGATTGGATTTGTGAAATCACTCTGGCTTCGGGTAAAATCCCTGCTATCATTTCTGATATCTTGACTCTGATTTCTGTGATTTCTGTTCAGATTTATGTATTATCAACTAAATGAAAACCAAAAAACAAGTCTGAAGAAGCAAGAAATCTGAAATAAATTAATAAAAGTATTTTATTAGAAGTTTTGTTTAAAAGTGAGGTAACAAGAGTTCAAGTTCACATGTTCCTGTCAGAGTGAAGGGCAAGGCCGGCAGGAGTAGGGACACCATATACTACCTTGAGATTCATTTTCTTGCGGGCATTTGTAGATAACAAGGAAATACAATAGAATCAATGAAAGCTTCACACAAAGACTGACAAACCAATGTGAAAAAGATGATGAACAGTGCAAATACAAAAATAAATGATCCCTAATAATCAATCAATAAACAAATAAATAAATAGTGAGAATATGAGTGTAGAGTACTAGGTTGTCGAATCAGTTCAGTGTTGAGCTGAGTGAAGTTAGCCATGCTGGTGGAGAATATGGAGGTTCTGGTCAAGAAAAAGGGCAGCATGGTTCAGGTACAGGCAGCTGGGATTAAGTGAATTCTTGGAAGAGTATAGGGGATGCAGGACTACATTCAGGAAGGAAATCGGAAGAACAAAAACGGGCATGTGATAACATTTGCAGAGAAGTTTAAGGGGAATCCAAAGAAATCTCATATTAGGGGGAGAAAAATAGAATAACTGGAGTGAAATTAGGCCCCTCAAAGACCGAAGTGAACATCCTTGTGTGGAACTGCAGGCAATGGACGATGTCCTTAATGAGTATTTCTGCTCCGTTTTTATATTGTAGAAAATACTGAAAAATACTGGAACTTGTTATAGTTAATGTGCAGATCTTGGGGATAGTGTACTGCTCAAGAGGTATTGGGTATCTTAAGACTTATGAAACTAGAAATATCTCCAGGGCCTGACTAGGTATATCCAAGAACACTGTTGAAGCTAGAGAAGAAATTGTTGGAGCTCTGGTGGAGATATAGGCCTCATCATTAGCAACAGGACTGGATAGACCATAAGACTATTAGACAGAGGAGCAGAAGTAGGGCACTCGCCCTATCAAGTCTGCTCTGTCATTCCATCATGGCTGATTTATTATCCCTCGCCTGCCATCTCCCCATAAACTTCGACATAGAAACATAGAAAATAGGTGCAGGAGTAGGCCATTCGGCCCTTCGAGCCTGCACCGCCATTCAGTATGATCATGGCTGATCATTCAACTCAGAACCCTGTACCAGCCTTCCCTCCATAACCCCTGATCCCTTTAGCCACAAGGGCCATATCTAACTCCCTTTTAAATATAGCCAATGAACTGGCCTGAACTGTTTCCTGTGGCAGAGAATTCCACAGATTCACCACTCTCTGTGTGAAGAAGTTTTTCCTAATCTCGGTCCTAAAAGGCTTCCCCTTTATCCTCAAACTGTGACCCCTCGTTCTGGACTTCCCCAACATCGGGAACAATCTTCCTGCGTCTAGCCTGTCCAACCCCTTTAGGATTTTATACGTTTCAATCAGATCCTCCCTCAATTTTCTAAATTCCAACGAGTATAAGCCTAGCTCATCCAGTCTTCCATCATATGAAAGTCCTGCCATCCCAGGAATCAATCTGGTGAACCTTCTTTGTACTCCCTCTATGGCAAGAATGTCTTTCCTCAGATTAGGGGACCAAAACTGCACACAATACTCCAGGTGTGGTCTCACCAAAGCCTTGTACAACTGCAGTAGTACCTCCCTGCTCCTGTACTCGAATCCTCTTGCTATAAATGCCAGCATACCATTCGCCTTTTTCACCGCCTGCTGTACCTGCATGCCCACTTTCAATGACTGGTGTATAATGACACCCAGGTCTCGTTGCACCTCCCCTTTTCCTAATCGGCCACCATTCAGATAATCTGTTTTCCTGTTTTTGCCACCAAAGTGGATAACTTCACATTTATCCACATTAAATTGCATCTGCCATGAATTTGCCCACTCACCTAACCTATCCAAGTCACCCTGCATCCTCTTAGCATGCTCCTCACAGCTAACACTGCCACCCAGCTTCGTGTCATCCGCAAACTTGGAGATGCTGCATTTAATTCCCTCATCCAAGTCATTAATATATATTATAAACAACTGGGGTCCCAGCACTGAGCCTTGCGGTACCCCACTAATCACTGCCTGCCATTCTGAAAAGGTCCTGTTTATTCCCACTCTTTGCTTCCTGTCTGCCAACCAATTCTCTATCCACATCAATACCTTACCCCCAATACCGTGTGCTTTAAGTTTGCACACTAATCTCCTGTGTGGGACCTTGTCAAAAGCCTTTTGAAAATCCAAATATACCACATCCACTGGTTCTCCCCTATCCACTCTACTAGTTACATCCTCAAAAAATTCTATGAGATTCGTCAGACATGATTTTCCTTTCACAAATCTATGCTGACTTTGTCCGATGATTTCACCGCTTTCCAAATGTGCTGTTATCACATCTTTGATAACTGACTGTAGCAGTTTCCCCACCACCGATGTTAGGCTAACCGGTCTATAATTCCCTGGTTTCTCTCTCCCTCCTTTTTAAAAAAGTGGGGTTACAGTAGCCACCCTCCAATCCTCAGGAACTAGTCCAGAATCTAAAGAGTTTTGAAAAATTATCACTAATGCATCCACTATTTCTTGGGCTACTTCCTTAAGCACTCTGGGATGCAGACCATCTGGCCCTGGGGATTTATCTGCCTTTAATCCCTTCAATTTACCTAACACCACTTCCCCTACTAACATGTATTTCCCTCAGTTCCTCCATCTCACTGGACCCTCTGTCCCCTACTATTTCCGGAAGATTATTTATGTCCTCCTTAGTGAAGACAGAACCAAAGTAATTATTCAATTGGTCTGCCATGTCCTTGCTCCCCATAATCAATTCACCTGTTTCTGTCTGTAGGGGACCTACATTTGTCTTAACGAATCTTTTTCTTTTCACAAATCTATAAAAGCTTTTACAGTCAGTTTTTATGTTCCCTGCCAGTTTTCTCTCATAATCTTTTTTCCCCTTCCCGATTAAGCCCTTTGTCCTCCTCTGCTGAGCTCTGAATTTCTCCCAGTCCTCAGGTGAGCCACTTTTTCTGGCTAATTTGTATGCTTCTTCTTTGGAATTGATACTATCCCTAATTTCCCTTGTCCCACGGGTGCACTACCTTCCTTGATTTATTCTTTTGCCAAACTGGGATGAACAATTGTAGTTCATCCATGCGATCTTTAAATGCTTGCCATTGCATATTCACCGTCAACCCTTTGTGTCATTTGCCAGTCTATCTTAGCTAGTTCACGTCTCATTACTTCTTTAAGTTCAGAACCTTTGTTTCTGAATTAACTATGTCACTCTCCATCTTAATGAAGAATTCCACCATATTATGGTCACTCTTACCCAAGGGGCCTCTCACGACAAGATTGCTAATTAACCCTTCCTCATTGCTCAATACCCAGTCTAGAATAGCCTGCTGTCTGGTTGGTTCCTCAACATGTTGGTTCAAAAAACCATCCCACATACTTTCCAAGAAATCCTCTTCCTCAGCACCCTTACCAATTTGGTTCACCCAATCTACATGTAGATTGAAGTCACCCGTTATAACTGCTGTTCCTTTATTACACACATTTCTAATTTCCTGTTTATTACCATCCCCAACCTCACTACTACTGTTAGGTGGCCTGTACACAACTCCCACCAGCGTTTTCTGCCCCTTAGTGTTATGCAGCTCTACCCATATCGATTCCATATCCTCCCGGCTTATGTCCTTCCTTTCTATTGTGTTAATCTCCTCTCTAACCAGCAACGCCACCCCACCTCCTTTTCTTTCATGTCTATCCCTCCTGAATATTGAATATCCCTGAATGTTGAGCTCCCATCCTTGGTCACCCTGGAGCCATGTCTCTATGATCCCAACTATATCATATTCATTAATAACAATCTGCACTTTTAATTCATCCACCTTGTTATGAATGCTCCTTGCATTGACACACAAAGCCTTCAGGCGCGCTTTTACAACTCTCCTAGCCCTTATACAATTATGTTGAAAAGTGGCCCTTTTTGATGCTTGCCCTGGATTTGTCGGCCTGCCACTTTTACTTTTCACCTTACTACTTTTTGCTTGTACCCTCATTTTACAGCCCTCTGTCTCTCTGCACTGGTTCCCATCCCCCTGTTGTGAACTAACCTCCTCTCGCCTAGCCTCTTTAATTTGATTCCCACCCCCCAACCATTCCCACCTGACATCCTGATTACTCGATAGCCTATCAACCTTGGCTTTAAATGTACTGAATGACTTGGCCTTCACAGTTGTCAGTGGTAATGAATGCCATAGATGCACCACCCTCTGGCTAAAGAAATTCCTCCTCATCTCTGTTCTAGAAGAAAGTTCCTCTATTCTGAGGCTGTGCCCTCTGGTCCTAGACTCACCCACTATAGGAAATATCCTTTCCACATCTGGTCTGTCTTGGCCTTTCAATATTCCATAGATTTCAATGATATTATGCTTATTCTTTTAAACTCCAGTGTGTACAGATCCTACACCATCAAATGCTATTCATATGTTAATTCTTTCATTCGTACAGTCCCCAGGAACCTCCTCTGGACCCTCTCCAATGCCAGCATATCTTTCTTAGATAAGGTGCCCAACACAGCTCACAATACTTCGTGTGGCCTGATCAATTCCTTATGCCAAAGGGGAAGAAGTATTCTAAAGGCAAGATGATGCACAAGAGAAGTCAGAGCAGACATAAAAGCCAAAATGAAGGCATATAATAGAGCAAAAATTAGATTAGGAAGCTTTTAAAAACCAACAGGAGGCAACGAAAAATGCCATAAACAAGGATAAAATGGAATATAAATGTAAGCCAGCCAATAATATTAAAGAGGATACCAAAAGTTTCCTCAGATATATTAAGTCTAAAAGAGAGTTGGTATCAGACTGCTAGAAAATGGTGCTGGCGAGGTAGTAATGGGGGACAAGGAAATGGTGGCTGAACTGAATAAGTATTTTACATCTGTCTTCAAAGTGGAAGACACTAGAAGAATGCCTGAGGTTCAAGAGTGTCAGGGGGCAGAAGTGTGTAAAGTTGCCATTACTAGGGAGAAGGTTCTTGGGAAACTGAATGGTTTGAAGGTAGATAAGTCGTCTGGACCAGACAGTATACACCCCAGTGTTCTGAAAGATTGTGGATAGCCGGCTGGTGGTGTAGTAGCATCAGCAGTGGACTTTGAGGCGAGTGGTTCTGGGTTCGAATCCGGACGGCTCTTTGCACACTTTCCATCCGTGCTGGGTTGAGTGTCAAACTAGTGACTCGGCCTCGTAAAAACGGACAAAATGCTAAAGAAACAGCAAGATTGCACAACAAGGCATGGAGAAGAATAATAACAACAAGATTGTGGAAGCATTAGTAATGATCTTTCTCGAATCACTAGGTTCTGGAATGGTTTCGGAAAAGTGGAAAATTGCAAATGTCACTCCACTCTTCAAGAGGGAGAGAGCCAGAAAAATGGAAATTATAGGCCACTTAGTCTGACCTCAGTGGTTGGGAAGATGTTGGAGTCCATTGTTAAGACTGTGGCCTTAATCCATTCAATCCTTCCTTATAACTCAGGTCCTCCAGTCCTGGTAACAACCTTGTAAATTTACTCTGTACTTTTTTGACCTTATTTACACCTTTCCTGTAAGTAAGTGGGCCAGCACAACGCAATGAGTCAGAGTGCAGGAATTCTGGAAGCTGGCACAGTTGGGTGTGTATCTTAACAGACATATAATACGTCTGTTAAGATACACGGGATTAATAAAGTATATCTATCTATCTAAAAGAAGCAAACCCAACACAGACCCCTGTGCAACACCACTAGTCACCAGCAGCTAACCAGAAAAGGCTCCCTTTATTCCCACTCTTTGTCTCCTGCCAATCAGCCAATCCTTTATCCATGCAAGTATCTTTCCTGTAACACCATGGGTTCTTAACTCATTAAGCAGCCTCATGTTGGGCACCTTGTCAAAGACCTTTTGAAAATCCAAGTACACAACATCCACCAATTCTCGTTTGTCTATCCTGCTTGAATTCCAGCATAATTCTTGAAGAGTGGAGTAACATTTAAGTTTTCCAGTCTTCTGGAACGATTCCAGAATCTAGTGATTATTGAAAGATTTATTTTGTGTTTATTTATTGAGATGCAGTGCAGAAGAGGCCCTTTCAGCCACGCCGCCCAGCAATCTTAGCCTAATCACTGGACAATCAATCTACAATGACCAGTGGACCTACTAACCAATACACCTTTAGACTGGGAGGAAAGCAGAGCACCCGGAGGAAACTCACATAGTCACAGGGAGAACACACAAACTCCTTATAGGCAGCAGCAGGAGTTGTTCCAGGCAGAGCCAGCAATAGACTGATTTTGCAGATGAGGATTGGCGATCATGTGGAGGACAATTGGATTCTACATCATTGACTCACCACTCATACCCCTGATCCCTGAGCATCCTTGTTTGTCCCAGCATAGCCCTTCTGTGAATTGGAAGGAAGGGAGAATTATCGCTTGGTCCAGTTGTTGTATGTTTGACCACAGACTCGCCCAAGACCAATGAATAACAAGGGGGAGACTTCAGTGCAAGGTAACCTGAAGCCTTCTGGAGACCTAGTCCTGCCCTCAAAGACAAACAGGTTGGTCCCGGCCAATGGGACTGTGTGAATCCTGACCCTGTCTAGTCGGGGAGCGCAGGAATTAGAGAGAGGGAATCTCTAGTGCAGGTGTAGAGCAAGGAAGTGCCAAGCAGTCGAGGATTCTTGCATCTAAGACTAAGGGATCCAGCAGCCATGTTCTGACTAAAAGTAAGACTCCTAAATGCAGACCCTTGGAGCCTGTTCCTGGGGTACAAGGACTATCTGTAGCACCTTGTTGCAGGATATGGACATGGATTTGGACTCTTATTTGGCCTCTGGTTCAATGAAGGAGTCTAGTGAACCTAGGGAGGAGACTCTGACGTCTTTCGACTCACTCCTGCCACCCTAAGATGCCTCAGGAGTTGTCCTTGAAGGAATGTTCTGAGGAACTTCCAACACCCAGATCAAATTTCTTTCCATTTACAAGGACTTGGAAGATGGCTTCTGCAAAGGAAAAGCCTTGACTCTTCCACCGCACTGACCCTATGACTATGCCATAGACCTACTGCCTTGTCCTCCACGGGGTCAACTATAGGTGCTCTCAGGCCCAGAGAGAAGCGCATTTGAAGAATATACAAATGAGGCTCCTGACATGGGTTTCATTCGGGCCTCCACCTCACCAGCTTCTTCCTCTTCGTACAAAAAAAAATGGGCCGTGCATTGATGATAGAGGGTTAAACCGCATAATAGCCAAGAACATTACCCACTTCCACTCATGAATACGGCTTTCAAGATTCTCCATGGGGCAAAAGTATTCACGAAGCCAGACCTGCGGAGTGAGCAGAAAACCACATTCAATACACTGACAGGGCCCTGTGACTACCTGGTTATGCCCTTCAGTCTTGCGAACGCTCCAGCAGTTTTTCAGGCCTTTAAAAATGACGTGCTCTGGGATATTCCCCAAAAGTATGCCTTTGTCTACTGAGATGATATCCGAATCTTGAAGTCCATGGAGAACCACCATGTCAGTGACATTTTAAAGAGGCTTCTTGATCATGGACTTTATGTCAAGCTGGAGAAATACAAATTTCACATGACCACCATTTAATTTTTGTTTTTTATCATCTCCTATGGCAAACTCAAGATGGACCCCACTAAGACCCAGGCAGTCAGAGATTGGCCACCACTATCCAACGTGAAACAGGTCCAACAGTTGTTGGGATTTGACAACTTCTACCAGAAGTTCATCAGGACAGCTCCGCTGATAGCTCTGACCAAGAAATCGGCAAGCTCTTTTGTCTGGACTAGCAAAGCGGAGGCTGCTTTTGCAGAGCTCAAGCAGTGGTTCACATCAGCTCCCATCTTGTTTTCACCTAACCCCGACTTTACCTTCATCGTGGAGGCAGATGCACCTCAGATATCAGAGTGGGTGCAGTGTTGTCTCATCGGTCACCTTCCGACAGTAAACTGCACCCATGTGCGTTTTTCTCTAGCAGCAGTGAGAAACTATGACATCGGGATTTGGGAGCTACTCACGGTTAAGTTGGCTTTGGAAGAATGATGTCACTGGCTTGAGAGGGACAAGAACCCGTTTATTATTTGGACAAACAAGAACTTGGTTTATGTTCAGTAGCCCAAGAGACTGAATTCCCCGCAGGCCAGGAGGTCTCTCTTCAACCACCTTAAGTTGTCCTGACCTATTGACCAAGGTCAAAAAACCAGAAGCCTGATGCCCTGTCCCATCAGTTCAACAAACCTGAACAAGAGGAGCAACCTACCATCATATTGCCCCAGGCCAAGGTGGTAGTGCCAGTTTGTTGGGGAATCATGCTCTTGTTTGCAAGGCCACAAAAGCTTGGTTTGCAGGTGAAGCAGGCTATTAAGAAAGCAAATGGAAGGATTGAACTTGGGAGCAGGGAGGTTATGCTGCAGCTGTACAGGGCAATGGTGAGCCTGCACCTACAGTTCTGCTCTCCTTATTTGAAGAAGGATATACTGGTTTTGGAGGTGGTGCAGAGGAAGTTCGCCAGGTTGATTCCAGAGATGAGGGGGTTAGACTATGAGGAGAAATTGATTCGCCTGGGACTGTACTCACTGGAATTCAGAAGAATGAGAGGAGATCTTATAGAAACATATAAAATTATGAAAGGGATAGATAAAATAGAAGTATAGAAGTAGGAACGCAAACACGAGGAATTCTGCATTTGCTGGAAATTCAAGCAACACACATCAAAGTTGCTGGTGAGCGCAGCAGGCCAGGCAGCATCTCTAGGAAGAGGTACAGTCGACGTTTCAGGCCGAGACACTTCATCAGGACTAACTGAAGGAAAAGCTAGTAAGAGATTTGAAAGTGGGAGGGGGAGGAGGAGATCCAAAATGATAGGAGAAGACAGGAGGGGGAGGGGTGGAGCCAAGAGCTGGACAGGTGATTGGCAAAAGGGATATGGGAGGATCATGGGACAGGAGGCCCAGAGAGAAGGAAAAGGGGGAGGGGGGGAAACCCAGAGGATGGGCAAGGGGATAGTCAGAGGGACAGAGGGAGAAAAAGGAGAGAGAGAGAAAGAATGTGTGTATATAAATAAATAACAGATGGGGTACGAGGGGGAGGTGGGGAATCAGCGGAAGTTAGAGAAGTCAATGTTCATGCCATCAGGTTGGAGGCTACCCAGATGGAATATAAGGTGTCATTCCTCCAACCTGAGAGTGGCTTCATCTTTACAGTAGAGGAGGCCGTGGTTAGACATATCAGAATGGGAATGGGATATGGAATTAAAATGTGTGGCCACTGGGAGATCCTGCTTTCTCTGGAGGACAGATCGTATGTGTTCAGCAAAACGATCTCCCAGTCTGCGTCGGGTTTCGCCAATATATAGAAGGCCACATCGGGGGCACCAGATGCAGTATATCACCCCAGCCGAATCACAGGTGAAGTGTCGCCTCACCTGGAAGGACTGTCTGGGGCCCTGAATGGGTAAGGAAGGAAGTGTAAGGGCATGTGTAACACTTGTTCTGCTTACAAGCATAAGTGCCAGGAGTGAGATCAGTGGAGAGGGATGGGGGGATGAATGGACAAGGGAGTCGCGTAGGGAGCGATCCCTGTGGAAAGCGGCGGGGGGGGGGGAGGGAAAGATGTGCTTAGTGGTGGGATCCCATTGGAGGTGGCGGAAGTTACGGAGAATAATATGTTGGACCCGGAGGCTAGCGGGGTTGTAGGTGAGGACCAGGGGAACCCTATTCCGAGTGGGGTGGCGGGAGGATGGAGTGAGAGCAGATGTGCGTGAAATGGGGGAGATGCATTTGAGAGCAGAGTTGATGGTAGAGGAAGGGAAGCCCCTTTCTTTAAAAAAGGAGGACATCTCCCTCATCCTGGAATGAAAAGCCTCATCCTGAGAGCAGATGCGGCGGAGACGGAGGAATTGCGAGAAGGGGATAGCATTTTTGGAAGAGACAGGGTGAGAAGAGGAATAGTCCAGATAGCTGTGAGAGTCAGTAGGCTTATAGTAGACATCAGTAGATAAGCTGTCTCCAGAGATAGAGACAGAAAGATCTAGAAAGGGGAGGGAGGTGTCGGAAATGGACCAGGTAAACTTGAGGGCAGGGTGAATGTTGGAGGCAAAGTTATTGAAGTCAACGAGCTTAGCATGCGTGCAGGAAGCAGTGCCAATGCAGTCGTCGATGTAGCAAAGGAAAAGTGGGGGACAGATACCAGGATAGGTTTGGAACATAGATTGTTCCACAAAGCCAACAAAAAGGCAGGCATAGCTAGGACCCATATGGGTGCCCATAGCTACACCTTTAGTTTGGAGGAAGTGGGAGGAGCCAAAGGAGAAATTATTAAAAGTAAGGAGTAATTCCGCTAGACAGAGCAGAGTGGTGGTAGAGGGGAACTGATTAGGTCTGGAATCCAAAAAGAAGCGGAGAGCTTTGAGACATTCTTGATGGGGGATGGAAGGGGAAGTTTCCCCACTTGTTCAATCCCTTCCTACCTATGTTCATGACACTTCTCACACTCTTAAACCTTTCGATGATTTTAAGTTCCCTGGCCCCCACCGCTTTATTTTCACCATGGACGTCCAGTCCCTATATACTTCCATCCAAAAATGCCATCCCCTTCTCGCAGTTCCTCTGTCTCCACCGCATCTGCTCTCAGGATGAGGCTTTTCATTCCAGGACGAGGGAGATGTCCTCCTTTTTTAAAGAAAGGGGCTTCCCTTCCTCTACCATCAACTCTGCTCTCAAACGCATCTCCCCCATTTCACCCACATCTGCTCTCACCCCATCCTCCCGCCACCCCACTCGAAACAAGGTTCCCCTGGTCCTCACCTACCACCCCACCAGCCTCCGGGTCCAACATATTATTCTCCGTAACTTCCGCCACCTCCAACGGGATCCCACCACTAAGCACATCTTTCCCTCCCCCCTTCTCTCTGCTTTCCACGGGGATCGCTCCCTATGTGACTCCTTTGTCCATTCGTCCCCCCCATCCCTCTCCACTGATCTCCCTCCTGGCACTTATCCTTGTAAGTGGAACAAGTGCTACACATGCCCTTACACTTCCTCCCTTACCACCATTCAGGGCCTCAGACAGTCTTTCCAGGTGAGTCGACACTTCACCTGTGAGTCGGCTGGGGTGATATACTGCGTCCGGTGCTCCCGATGTGGCCTTCTATATATTGGCGAGACCTGACGCAGACTGGGAGATCGTTTCGCTGAACACCTATGCTCTGTCCGCCAGAGAAAGCAGGATTTCCCAGTGGCCACACATTTTAATTCCACATCGCATTCCCATTCTGATATGTGTATCCATGGCCTCCTCTACTGTAAAGATGAAGCCACACTCAGGTTGGAGGAACAACACCTTATATTTCGTCTGGGTAGCCTCCAACCTGATGGCATGAACATTGACTTCTCAAACTTCTGCTAATGCCCCACCTCCCCCTCGTACCCCATCCATTATTTATTTATATACACACATTCTTTCTCTCACTCTCCTTTTTCTCCCTCTGTCCCTCTGATTATACCCCTTGCCCATCCTCTGGGTTTTTTCACCCCCTCCCCCTTTTCCTTCTCCCTGGGCCTCCTGTCCCATGATCCTCTCATATCCCTTTTGCCAATCAACTGTCCAGCTCTTGGCTCCATCTCTCCCCCTCCTGTCTTCTCCTATCATTTTGGATCTCCCCCTCCCCCTCCCACTTTCAAATCTCTTACTAGCTCTTCTTTCAGTTAGTCCTGACGAAGGGTCTCGTCCCTAAATGTCGACTGTACCTCTTCCTAGAGATGCTGCCTGGCCCGCTGCGTTCACCAGCAACTTTGATGTATAGAAGTAGGAAAGTTGTTTCCACTGGTAGATGAGACTAGAACTAGGGGACATAGCTTCAAAATTTGGGGGAGGTGAGGAGTTGAGGAGGAACTGCTTTTCCCAGAGAGTGCTGAATCTGTGGAATTCTTTGCCCATTGAAGCAGTGGAGGCTACCTCAGTAAATATACTTAAGACAAGTTTGGATAGATTTTTGCATAGTAGTGAATTAAAGATTATGGAGAAAAGGCACCTGCCTTTTGGTGGAGATGAGTCCATGGCCAGATCAGCCATGGTCTTATTGAATTGTGGAGCAGGCCTGACAGCCCAGATGGCCTATTCCTGCTTCTATTTCTTATGTTCTTATGTTCTTATGCCAAGCGCAAGGGGAGATTGCTAAAAATGGTCCTCCAGTTTGCTGTTGTCCCAAGTTCCATCCAGTCCCAGGTACTCCAATGAGGACATTAATCGAGAATGACCACTCACCGAAGTGACTCTCAAGTTCGTTAAGAGAAGGTACTGGTGGCTCAGAATGGCGAAAGAGGTTCAACATTACATGAAAGCATGCAAAGTGTGCATCTGGCACAAGGAGCCCTCATGCCCTCTACCTGTTCCGGGCAGACCATGGGCACAAATTTTCATGGACTTTGTCATGGGTCTTCCACCATCTGAGGGAAGACTGTCATTGTGGTAATTGTTGATCAGTTTTTGAAGGACTGCAAATTCATTGCCTTGGACAAGCTACCATCTGCAGCGGAGATGGCTGAAATTGTCCTGGACCTTCACGATCCACAGATCCCTGGTGGACTTTGTCACGGATCATTATCCACAGTTCACATCACATTTATAGAGGGCATTCTGTAAGCTTATTAGGACAACAGCGAGTCCTCTTTCCTCTGTGTTTCACCCGGCAGTCCAATGGCCAGAGGGTGTGTTAACTAAGATCCGGAATGAACCCGAAGATGCCTGGCCTCAGAAAGATCTGATGAGTGGTACAGCCATTTGATGTGGGCAGAGGTCGCCCACAACACCTTACAGAATGTCACTGTTTGAATGCTAGTTTGGTTATCCTCCGCCACTCTTTCTGAAATGGGAGGCAGAGGATGGGTTTCCTTTGGCTGAAGATCTCATCCAATACTGCAAGCAGAAATGGGACTAGGGCAACAGAGATTTTGCAGGCCTCTACCTGGAAGGCGGAAACCAAGGCTAATCAAAGGAGAAGACGGGCCCGCTTTACATTTTGGGTAACAGGTGTAGCTATCCACTCAGCATTTGCCTCTGAGGGTGGAATCTAGAAAGTTGGCTCCCAAGTTCATTGGACACTTTAAAGTCCTCTGGAAAGTACACTCGGTGGCTTACACCCTACTGTTCCCCAAGACCCTGAAGATCAATCCATTTTCTAATCTCGAGATTAACCCTCTGTTCACCAGCCCCTTAGCCTCACCACCATCAGGTTTATTGATGGCGATCAGGTCTTCACAGTCAGAAGAATTTTGGACTCATCAGTTGTTCAGCAGTATCTTGTGGACTGGGAAGGAAGGATTTAGACCCAGGGAGAGGTACTGGGTACCTGAAAAGGACATCTTGGATCCAGTTCTCATCCATGACTACCATCACTGTCTCCTAAGCCGCCATGGCCATCAGGAGTCAGTCGTACATGAGGGGGCGGTCTCAGTTTTGTACTGTCTCAATCCTAGCCTCGGATACTCCAGCTCTTGGGTCCTAACCAGCCTCACCTAGATCTCTTGTTAGAATGTCAATGAGTTGGTTAATAGAATTGAAGGCTTTGTTGCAAAGTTTGCAGATGATATGAAGATAGGTGGAAGGGCAGGTATTTTTGATAGGGGCAGTGGAGAGGTTACAGAAGGACATAGATAGGAGAATGGACAAAGAAGTGGCAAGAAGGGTATGGTCATTCACTTTGGTAGAAGAAATAAAAGGGTAGACTATCTTCTAAATGGAGAGAAGCTTGTCATATGAAGAATGTTTGATGGCTTTGGGCCTGTACTCACTGAAATTCAGAAGAATGAGGGTGATCTCATTGAAAGAGTGCATGTGGAAAGGATGTTTCCTATGGAGGGAGGGTCTCAGACTAGATGACACAGCCTTAGAGTATAGGGGCGTTATTTTAGAATGGAGATGAGGAAGAATTTCTTTAGCCAGAGAGTGGTAATTCTGTGGAATTCTTTGCCACAGGTGGCTGCGGAGGCTAAAACTTCATGTACATTTCAGGCAGAGGTTGGTAGATTCTTGATTAGTTAAAGCATGAAGGGTTATGGAGAGAAGGCAAGAGATTGGGGCTGAGAGGGAAAATGGATCAGCCATGATGAAATGGCAGAGCAGATTTGATGGGCCAGATGGCCTAATTCTGCTCCCATATCTTATGGTATTATAAAGCTTCAGAATCTTATCCTTGCATATTCATACCACATTGTATTCTTCACCTCTCGAAACCTTCCATCCCACCGACTCAAACTGCAAGGTAGCTGTTTGAGAAACCTGCACCAGGACTCACAAGTCCCTTTGCACTTGTGATTTTTGAATTTTCTCAGGTTTAGAAAAGTAGCCCACACCTTTATTCTTTCTACCAATATGCATGACTATATACTTTCCTACATCATATTACATCTGCCTCTTCTTCGCTTATTTTCCCAATCTGTTTAAGTCTTTCTGCAGACTTTCAGCTTTCCCAACACTACATGCACCTCCACCTATCTTCGTACTGTCTGGAAACATGGCCAGGAAGCCATCAATTCTGTCATCCAAATCACTGACATATAATCTGAAAAGAGCAGCCCCTGCAGAATACCTGCAGGCTCTTCCCCATGCACTGGTCATACCATTGTCCTCTCTGTATATTTATGTGCCTAAGAGTCTTTTAAATGCCCCCTACTATCAGTCTCAGCCACCACCCCTGGCAGTGCATTTGAGGCCCCACCATTCTCTGTGTAAAAAGTACTTGCCTCCATAATCTCTCCAGCTATTTCCTTCAGAACCAAAGGGTGCATTCCATCAGGTCCAGGAGATTTATCCACCCTCAGACTATTAAGCTTTCTGAGCACCTTCTCAGTTGTAATTTTCACTGCACATACTTCACTTCCCTGACACTTGAAAGTCCAGTATACTGCAGATGTCTTCCACTGTGAACACTGATGCAAAATAGCATTCAGTTCCTCTGCCAACTCTGTGTCTCTCATTACAATATCTCCAGTGTCATTTTGTATTGGTCCTATATCTACCCTCAACTCTCTTTTACCCTTTATATACTTAAAAAAGCCTTTAGTAGATACCTTCTTTGATATTAGTTGCCAGCTTCCTTTCATAATTCATCTTTTCCTTTTTAATAACCTTCTTAGTTTCCTTCTGCAAGTTTTTAAAAGCTTCCCAATCCTCTAGCTCTGGCTTGTATGCCATCTCGTTTGCTTTTACTTCGGCTCTGACTTGACTTGTCAGCCACATGGTGTCCTTCTTTCATTCGAAAATTTCTTCTTATTTGGATTTTATCTGTCTTGCGCTTCCCTCATTTTTCACAGAAACTCCAGCCATTGCTGCTCTGCTGTCATTCCTGCTAGTGTCTTTTTCCAGTCAACCTTGGCCATTTCCCCTCTCATGCCATTGTAATTTCCTTTATTCCACCGAAATACCGACACATTGGAATTTAGTTTCTCCCTCTCAAATTTCAAAGTGAACTTGATCATATTGTGATCACTGTTCCCTAAGGGTTCCTTAACCTTAAGCTCACATATCACCTTTGGATCATTGCACAACACCCAGTCCAGCACAACCAGTCCCCTAGTGGGCTCAACAATAAGCTGTTCTAAAAAGCCATCCCTTAGACAGATGGGATAGGTTTTGTTAAATGTATTCAGGGAAGTTTCCTTAATTAATACATAGAAGTTACAGTGAGAGAGTGCAACTGAGATACTTGATCTAATGGGGCAGGTGACAGAAGTTTGTATAGAAGAACTCTTTGCATCCAGTGATCATAATGCTATTAGTTTCAAAGAAAACCTAGAAAAGGATAGGTTGAGATTCTACTTGGAGAAAGACCAATTTTAGTGGTATCAGAAATGATCTGGCAAGCATGGAATGGGGCAGGCTGTTTTCTGGCAAAGGTGTACTTTGTATCTCGGCCTTCAGAAATGAAATTATGAGAGTACAAGGCTTGTATGTGGCTGTCAGAATAAAAGATAAAGTTACCAGGTTTAGGGAACCTTGGTTTTCAAGAGATATTGAGGCCTTCGTTAACAAAAATGGAGGTGCAGAGCAGGTATAGGTAGGTGGGAACAAATGAGAGTGTAAGAAATGCAAGAGACACTTAAAGAAATCAAGAGAACTAAAAGAAGATATGAAGTTGTTCTTGCAGAGATGGTGAAGGAGAATACTAAGAAATTCTACAGATATGTTAAGAGCAAAAGAATTGCAAGGGACAAAATTGGTCCTCTGAATGGTCAGAAAGGTAATCTGAGCCAAAAGAGATGGGGGAGATGTTAACTGAATTTTTTTGCTTTTTTTTTACTGGGGGGACAGATACAGGATCCTAAGCAACAGCGAAGTCATGAACCCTGTACAGATTACAGAGGAGGAGGTGTTTGCTGTCTTGAGGCAAATTAGGGTGAATAAATCCCCAGGGTCTGATAAGGCATTCCCTCAGACCCTGTGGGAGGCAAGTGCAGAAGTTGCAGGGCCCCAAGCAGAGATATTTAAATCACTTTTAGCGACAGGTGAGGTACCAGAGGATTGGAGGATAGCTAATATTGTTTGGCCGTTTAAGAAAGGCTCTAAAAATAATCCAGTTATTGGAAGGTATTCTAAGGGACCAGATATACAGTATGTGTCTTTGGTTAGACATGGACTGATTATGGATAGTCAGCATTAATTGTGTGTGATTAATGCTGACAAGCGTGTAGTATTGCACTTCAGTAGGACTGAACAGAGTAGGTCTTACACAGTGAATGATGGGGCACTGAACAAGTGGAACAAGTGGATCTGGGAATACAGGTCCATAATTCATTGAAAGTGGCAGCACAGGTAGAGAGGATTGAAAAGAAATCTTTTGGCACTTTGGCCTTCATAAATGAAAGTGTTGAATACAGGAGAAGGGATGTTATGTTGAAATTGTATAAGATGTTGGTGGGGCCTAATCTGGAGTATTGTGTAGTTTTCAATCTTTTTATTTATTTGGATACAGTGCAAAACAGGCCCTTCCGGTCTCTCAAGCCGCACTGCCAATTTAATCCTAGCCTAATCACAGGACAATTTACAACTGCTACGTCTTTGGACTGTGGGAGGAAACTGGGGCACCTGGAGGAAACAGCGCAGTCACAAGGAGATTGTACAAACTCTTTAAAGACAGTGGCGAGAATTAAACCTGGGTCACTGGTACTGTAAAGTGTTGTGCTAAGCACTACACTATCGTGCTGCCCCAGCCTACCTACAGGAAGGATGTGAATAAGGTTGAAAGAATACTGAAACATTTTCAAGGATGTTGCCGGGACTGGAGGACCTGAGTTATATGGAAGGATTAAATGGATTGAGAGCTTGTCCCCTCAAAATTAACCAATAAGTACCAGGACTTTGGCCTTAATAACTCCTTGTGCAATTGTATCATGAATTTCCTGACTTTTAGACCCCAGTCAGTTTGGATTGGCAACAACATCACTTTCACGATCTCAATCAGCACAGGTAAATCACAAGCCTGTGTGCTTTGCCCCCTTCTTTACTCACTTTACACTTATGATTGCATGGCTAAGCACAGCTCCAATGCCATATTCAAGTTTGTTGATGACACCACTATCATAGGTCAGATCAAAGGTGGTCATGAACCAGTATATGGGAGGGAGACGGAAAACCTGGCTGAGTAGTGTCATAACAACAGCCTCTCACTCAATGTCAGCAAGACCAAAGAACTGGTTATAGACTTCAGGAGAAAGAAACTGGAGGTCCAAGTCCAGCACTCATTGGAAGATCAGATGTGAAGAGGGTTAGAAAATTTAAGTTTCAGGGTGTTATTATTTCATGGGACCTGTCCTGGGCTCAGCATATGAAGAAAGCATGGCAGCACCTCTACTTCCATAGGAGTTTGTGGACATTTGGCATGATATCTAAAACTCTGCCAAACTCCTATAGATCTGTAATGGAGAGTATGTTGACTGGCTACATCACAGCCTGGTATGGAAGCACCAATGCCTTTGAATGAAAATCCTACAAACATAGTGGATATAGCCCAGACCATCATGGGGAAAGCTCTCCCAACCATTGTGCACATTTGCATGAAATGCTGTTGCAGGAAGGCAGCATCCATTATCAGGGAGCCCTGGTTATTCAGGCCATTCTCTGTGCTCGCTGCTGCCATCAGGAGGAAGGTACAAGAGCCTCAGGACTTGCACCACCAGGTTTAGTCCCTTAACCACCAGGCTCTTGAACAAAGGCAACAACTTCACTCAACTTCACTTGCTCCATCATTGAACTGTTCCCACAACCAATAGACTCACTTACAGGACTCCTCATCTCATGTTCTTGATATGTATAGCTTATTTCTTTATCGTTATTATTTCTTTTTACACCCAAGTTCATTGATTCTGTTATAGTTACTATTCTACAGATTTGTTGAGCATGCTTACAGAAAATGAATCTCAGGGTTGTATATGGTGACATATATGTACTATAATAATAAAATTTACTTTGGATAGTTACTATTCCACAGATTTGAGTATGCCCACAAGAAAATGAATCTCAGGGATATATATGGTGATATATATGTACTTTAATAATGAAATTTACTTTTGAGGGAAGATTTGATAGAGGGGTACGGTCAATACAAGCAGGCTTTTTCCACTGAGGCTGGGTGGTAGTTCAAATAGAGGTCATGGGTTAAGGGTGAAAAATGAAAAGTTAAAGAGGAACTTAGAGGGTCGTGAGAGTGTGGAACGAGCTGCCAGCACAAGTGGTATATGTGAGCTCGATTTCAATATTTAAGAGAGTTTGGATAGGTACATGGATGGGAGGGGTACGGAGGGCTGTGGTCCCAGTGCAGGTCATTGGGAGTAGGCAGTTTAAATGGTTTGGCACAGACTAGGTGGGCTGAGGGGCCTGTTTCTGTGCTTTGCTTTTCTATGACTGACTCCAAACCTAGGCTCTGATCTTTGAATACTCTGTGTAGTGAATATGTCACAGTTCTGTGCAATCTCAGCTTACTTCATGTTTCGTGTAATTTTATCTCTAGTTTTCTACTGTCTAATCTATTTTTATTTGCTGTGCTCTGAAATGTGTTTGTTTTGCACTTTTGAAGTTTGGTTCTAACTTCTGTCTTACAGTTTTTCCAAAAATGCTTCTGAAGATGCTGTTGAATCCGTTGTTCATCCTTGTTGTTCTGGCTGAGTGTTGCTTTTCATCAGTGATTGCGGGCCTTTCCACATACTTCAATAAATTTCTGGTGTCCCAGTACTCCACCACAACTTCCAGTGCCAATTTGCTTATTGGTGAGTGACAGCTCAGCATATTGTTTCATAGCAAGTTGAAGGTAATGGCATTGGGGAGAGAATATGAACATGATTATGAGTTATGTGATATGCTGAAATCACATTGCATGGCAGAGTAAACTCAAAAGGATGAATTTTAAACTTTTTAAGGTTGGTTCATGCTGAACATGATTCCATCTGTTAGTCCCTTTTGGTCCATATCCCTCTAAACCTTTCCTATCCTTGTCCCTGTCCAAGTATCTTTCCATAGAACCATAGAACATTATAGCACAGAAACAGGCCTTTTGGTCCTTCTTGGCTGTGCTGAACCATTTTCCTGCCTAATCCCACTGACCTGCACCTGGACCATATCCCTCCATATACCTCTCATTCATGTACCTGTCCAAGTTTTCCTTAAATGTTAAAAGTGAGCCTGCAATTCCTCGAAGACATGATGTCACGCTAATCCCAGCCGGATCCTGTCTTGTCCGCAGGATTCACGACAACGGAAATAAAACGATTTAAAGGCACTGACTTTTCCCTCTGGATACTAGATCCTGCACAGCCTTTTCTGTCACTTTTAGCATTTTTCTCATGCAGATCACTCTTTCTCCAACGAATTCAATAATGGTCGATTCTCTCCAAAACCATTGAATGACTCCCTCAGGTTCCTGTTTTCACTCTCCAATATTACTGAAAAGATACATCAACAAACCTGGCAGAAATTGGTTAAACTGCCGGTCCAGCACTTTTGTACCTTACAATAGAACGTAAAACTCCGTTTTAAATCGAAACTGCATCATAAAGCAAATACGCAGCAGAGCCGAGTCTCTGGCTAACGTTCTAACTGGAAAACTAACTGCGTCACCCCAGGGGTCTCCTTTTATACCCGTGGTGAACCTGTCACCACGTGACCTCACATCGGTGGGAAAACTACATCATGTGACCTCCACAAGACCATTACATCATCCTCATAAGACAGTCACAAGATATCCATGAGGTATGTAACACACCACTGTCTGTGCCACCTGCTGCGCCGGCAGCTTGTTGTGTGTACTTAGAAAACAATAGGCGGCAGTTAACCACGCGCCGTGCATAAGCACCTACCACCCTGCCCTGAAGACCACCAGGGCCCCATTTACATCGTCAGACACAGTATAAACACACAGAGTACTCAGGTAAGTAACAACTGTTGCAAGGCTGAGACTGTTTGCTGCTCTGGTTCAAAATGCTTTCCAAGAAAAGAAAAGTTGATATCGAAGGTCGGATATTCAACGATAATTGGAAAGATTGTTTTTCCTTCTGTGAGGTCAACGGCAAACCTGTGTGTCTGATATGCTCGCAAAAAGTGGCTGTGTCAAAAGAGTACAATATCAAATGACCCTATGAGATGTCACACGGAAAAAAAATATGACAAGTACGCAGGACGATTCAGAACGCAAAAGGTAAACGAACTTGAAGCAGCTCTGAGAAAACAGCAATCAGTGTTCACCAGAAATCGAGAGAAGTCAAGGCCAGCTATATTATTGCCAACAAAATAGCTGCTGCGTCGAAGCCATACTCAGAGGGGGAATTCATCATGGCATGCATGCTGATGGCAGCTGAGCTGGTGTGCCCTGAGAAGAGACAGGCTTTTGGTAATATCAGCTTGTCAAGAAATACTGTGGCAGAGAGAATTGGAGACCTTGCAGGAGATCTGAACAGTCAACTAAAAGACAAAGTGAAGTCATTTAGTGCCTTCTCTATTGCAATTGATGAGAGCACCGACGTGACTGATGTAGCTCAATTGGGAATATTTATTCGTGGTGTTGATGTATCTTTGACAGTCACCAAGGAGTTTGTGGAGATGGTGCCCATGACAAACACCACAACGACGAACGATGTTTCCTCCAGCCTTGTCGAGGCCTTGGACAGACTGGGGGTTGACTGGAGTCACGCTGTCAGTGTAGCAACAAATGGCGTGCCGTCCATGGTCGGAGAAAAGGCAGGTGTTGTTGGGAAACTCAGTGAGAAAGTTCAGACAGAGAATCCAGAGCAGGAATTCTGAAATTTTCATTGTATTATACACCAAGAGGCATTATGTAGCAGGAGCCTGAAAATGGACAATGCCATGGATGTAGTAATCAAAACGGTTAATTTTATTAGAGCCAACGGACTCAACCATCGGCAATTTGACACTTTTTTGTCTGAAAGTAATATTGGACACGGCCTACCCTACCACACTGAAGTCCGCTGGTTGAGCAGAGGGGTTGTGCTCAAACGTTTTTTTCCAATTACGTGAGGAAACTGGACCATTCATGGACAAGAAAGGGAAGCCAGTGGCAGAGTTGGATGACCCAGACTGGCTTCATGATCTTGCATTTTTGGTGGATATAATAGAGCACTTAAATGTGCTTAATGTTAACATGCAAGGCCGCAACAAACTTGTTACGGAATACTACGACAGCATTTATGCTTTTCAAATTAAATTAGGCCTGTGGGAGATGCAACTATCCTGGAGCAACCCAGTTCATTTCTCCTCTTTGCAGTCTGTGCGTTTCGCTCATGGGAATAATGACAATATGGACAGGTACAAGGAAAAATATCACGGCTGAGAAGTGAGTTTCAGAATTGTTTCCAAGTTCTTCACTCAGCTCGAGAAGGAATTTCCACTATTTTGCTCGCCGTTTGCCGTCAACGCAGCATCAGATGTGCCGGAGGAACTCCAAATGAAACTAATTGAAATTCAGTGTAACTCAGCTTTGAAATATAAATTTGAGACTGTGGGTCTAGACTCATTCTATCACTACCTGGGACCAATGTACCCTAAGATGACAGACTTTGCCTCAAAGATCCTTTGCATGTTCGGGAGAAAATATCTCTGTGAGCAGGCGTTCTCCATAATGAACATTAACAAATCCAAACTGCGCTTGCAGCTGACACACAGACATCTATATGACATTATGAAAATCACAATTGCCCAGAAACTGGTCCCTGATATTGACAGTCTGGTTAAAGCCAAGAGATGTCAGGTGTCTGGAAGCAGCAAGTGAAAAATGAGTGACACTGTTCAATTCCCTGCGACATGTAAGCAAAATGAATTATGAAATATTGAGCATCATAATATCGTGATTCATTCATTTTCTGACTATTCTATTATTGTAAATGTGATCACTTCAATAAAAATTAGAGGCTACCTGTGTTCATTGTCTGAGTTTGATTGCTGGAAGCAGGCTAATAAAAATTAGGTGCAGTTGTGTAGCCTACATTTACAATTTGTTTCGTTAGGTCTACATTTGTGTCTGCTAATGTTCGATTTCAAATGGTTTATTAATGGAAAGGGTGTGGCTCCAAAACAATCTTAGCCAAAATAGCATCGTTTTTTCTCTCTCGCATCGCAAATTTCTTGTAGCCTATGACTGTAAGTTAATACCAATCATAAAATTAGTGCTTGCTAGGCAATCTTCTTCATAAGAAACGAAATTCGTAAAGTGAAACACTTTGTAGTTATAGCAGAGACTGAGACACATGAAAGCAGGTTGAAAAAACGAAGGCAACAAAAGCTGTGGGAGCACAGGCGCGTGTGCACAACTGAGCCGGCCCGCATGAAGTCGCATTTTGCCCAATCCGGCCATGACCTAAAATGAGTTTGACACCCCCGCCTTAGAGCAAAGGTGATCGGGATTTGATGAACATGAGATAAATTGGAAATGTGGAATTCCCATCCTGAGTATTCACTCTTCCACCACTGGTACAAATGGTGCAACTACTTCTACTTCAAACCTCTTGATCTACACCCCCAGCAAAGACAGGATTTCATTCTGTGATGAGAATACACATAGATTAAGATGTTAGCTGTCCTGTGCTGGCACCAGTGGGATCAGCAGTTGGTCTGCCACCTGTCTTCAGGAGAGAGAGATAAGGAAAACAATGGAGCAGCATTTGGAGATGTTAATGAAGGAAGGAGAGCTGTCAAGATCGGCTCCCCCTTTGAACCCTGAACTGTTTGAAGTGATGGACAGGCGATACTCCAGCAGAGGGATAAAAAGGGACAGGGTCGCTAAGGCAAGACACACACGACATCCCGAGGTAACGAGACCCTGGAAGTGGTGCGTCTCTCACAAGTCGGTGGGAAGTTTCAGGACGGCTGATCGCGGGATCAAGCCATAGACGCTCAGGTTGGAAAGGCACGATCGGCGGGAACCTGGTTCCACCCTTGCCTGGGTGCCGGGTTCATCGCAGAGAAACGATCGTATCTGGAAATGGAGGGGTCACGGTCGGTGACCTCAGATGACATCACAGAGGGCTCGCCCGAAAGCTGACTGCGAAGGTCTGTGTGGAAGCCGTTTTGAATATTCATTCATTTTGCTCTCTCTCTCCTTCTCCCCACTGTCTGCGAACTGAACTGAACTAAATTGAACTGAACTTTGCGTCACTTTGAAACTGGTCATTTACCCCGAGACAACGATAGAGCTTGATTGATCCTGTTATCTTAATTCTGTGCACATGTGTGTTTATCATTGCTGAACTGTTGCATTTATTATCCTTTTGATTAGAGTACTGTGTTGCTTGTTTCTTTAATAAAACTTTCTTAGTTCTAGTAATCCAGACTCCAACTGAGTGATCCATTTCTGCTGGTTTGGCAACACAGTTACGGGGTACGTAACAATTCTCATGAAGACAATAGGAACTGCACCTTCTTGTTCATGTCACATACCGTCCTTAATTGGAAGTTTTTTGAGAACCTTTGTCATTGGGTTGAATCCTAGAATTCAAGGAGGAGGGACTCAGGGAAGGAGGGCAAGGGTTTTGAAGCAGAAAAGGGAGGTGTGTGTGTGTGCACATTATAAAGTCCTCATTATTCATGAATACTCTGGTATTCAGTTGTTTTGGACCTCCTTGCCATTAGACCATGACCGCAGTCAGTTGACTATATATGGCAACTGATGTACAATAGCCATTCCACCTCAAAAGAATTCACAAATAGTTACTTCCCAATCCTCAGATGTGGAGTGGAAGCAGTCTTCCTCAACATCAATGGAATGCCCCAGGAGGAAGACAGTGACTTGCATTGGAGTTTGGACTAATGAGCAGTGCCCCACTTTATCTTCCAGTCAGTACTTAGATCATTTTTATGTGTTTTTCCTGTTGGTGTCTTCAGATCTAATAGTACTTACATTTAACCAGCTGTTTGGATAATGACTAATTGTAAAACTTTCATTGAATCACCTGTACAGTTCTGAAGCAGCCCTTTTGGCTCACCCATTCCGACTGTGATGCCTATATATGCTAAATTCATTTGCCAATATTAGGCACGTATCAGTCTCCTCCTCTTCAATCCAATTACCTGTCCAAGTGCCCTTTTCAAAGACTTAATGGTGTCTATCTCTACTGTTTCAGCTTGGTTTAGATATTCACCATCCGGTATGTGGAAAAACTTACCCCTCAGTTCACCTCTAAATTTCTCCCTTCTTATCTGAAACTTCTGACCTCTAGTTCTAGACTCCTCTGCCTGGGAAAATAACTATCTACCTGATCTTTCTCATTAAAAGTTCATAAACTTCCAGATTGTCTTCCCTCAGCCTTCTAGCTGCAGTTAGAATAAACCAAGCTTGTCCAATCTCTCCTCATAACTACAGTCCTCCAGTTCACACAGCTTCCTGCTGAATCTATTCTGCACTTGATTACTATCACATCCTTCTTGTAGTATGATTACCATCTGGCTAATCAATGTGTTGTACAGTTGTATCTTAAAGCCCCAGCTCTTATAGTTAAATGTCTTTGAAGATAGGCATTTCAATACCTTTTTCACTACCCATTTTTAAGGAAGCTTAAGCCCCAAGGTCTTGCTCTGCATTAATGTGTCTAATGTGCCTGTTGTTTTCTTTAAATGTTACCAGATTTTGATATCTCAAAGTGTATTACCTTATACTGGATTAAATTCCATCTGCCACTGATCTTCCTAGCTTTCCATATGATTTGTGTGCAACTATGTTTTTACTCTTCTCTCCTATATATACTCTACCAATTTTCATGTCATCTGCAAGCTCACTAATCATTCTCCATTGTGTCATTTATATATGAGAAACAACAAAGGTCCCAGCATCAATCCCTGTTGTACATGACTTGTTACAGACTTACAGTCAGAAAAAGCACCCATCTACCATTACCCCCTGCCTCCTATCTCCCAACCAAGATTGGCTACAATTTGCTATCATGCTTCAGATCCCTTGTGGCTTAATCTTTGCACTAGCCTACCATGTGCAACCATGTGAAATCTATGTAAATCAACCTGTGATGGGCTATGGCCATATAGACTGATGGTTCTTTCTTCCATGCCCTTAGGGTCTATAACCCTGCCAGCTGTTGCGATTGGGATGCTGTTGGGTGGAGTCTATATGAAGCATTCTAAATTACCCTTGGTGAAGATCCCCTGGTGCTCTGGATGTGTCCTGATTATTAGCATTATTTTGACTGTTCCTCTATTTTTCTTGGGATGTTCAACTCAGAAGATTGCTGGAATCAACTACATCAAGAATGCAAACAGGTAATTCTGTATTTGGAAACGGAACAGATAGGAGAGGAGCAGAACTTTGACACAGTTACAAGATGCTGATTTTATTTTGCACCAATATACGGTTCAAGCTCAGATAAGTCCCTGTGCTTTATCCAATAATAATCTTATACACATCTGTCAACACTGTCCTTCCAAAAACTTAGAGCCAGAAAAGCCTGCCCCTCACTGGTTCAAAGCACACAGGACAGCAAGAAGAAGGAGGATTTAAACTAGTTTAGAAGAAGGATGGGAACCAGGCCAGCACATCATAAAGTGGAAGGACTGAGAGTAAGGTAACAGGTTGTGACCAGAAAATCTGCAAGCTGAAGCAGGATCAAGGTAATAGACAACAGGGGATGCATAGGTTAACATGGAAAAGTACGGCACAGGAACAGGTCTTTCAGCCCATGATATTGTGCTGAACTAATTAACACATAGTAAAACTGATCCCTTCTGACTATAAAATGTCTATCTCCTTTCATTTCCTGTATATACATGTACTTCGGAGCCTCTTAAATGCCTCAAGCATATTTGCCTTCACTACCAACACAATCCACACATTCTAGACACCCATCATTCTGTGTAAAAAAGGAAATAAACTTGCCCCACTCATCTCCTTTCGATGAGTGTCCCCCACCCCCTGCCCCTATCATAAATGCGTGCAATTGTACTATTGGACATTTTGACCCTGGAAAAAGATATCGGCTGTCTACTTTATCTATGGCTCTCATAATCTTATAAACTTAGATTAGGTTGACCCGCAGTCTCTGCCACCCCAAAGAAAGCAATCTAAGTTTGTCCAAACTCTCCTTATAGGACATGCCCGCAAATCCAGGCAGGATCCTGGTAAACATCTTCCACACTCTCTCCAAAGCCTCCACATCTTTCCTGTAATAGGGTAATAGGGTAACCAGAACTGAATGCAGTAATTCAGATACATTCCAACTAGAGCTTTATAAAGCTGCAACATAACATCTGATTCTTGTATCTGTCTGATACCTATTCTGGTATCTGTCCCCCACTTTTCCTTCGCCCTATTCTGGTATCTGTCCCCCACTTTTCCTTCGCTACATCGACGACTGCATTGGCGCTGCTTCCTGCACGCATGCAGAACTCGTTGACTTCATTAACTTTGCCTCCAACTTTCACCCTGCCCTCAAGTTTACCTGGTCCATTTCCGACACCTCCCTCCCCTTTCTAGATCTTTCTGTCTCTGTCTCTGGAGACAGCTTATCCACGGATGTCGACTATAAGCCTACTGACTCTCACAGCTATCTGGACTATTCCTCTTCTCACCCTGCCTCTTGCAAAAACGCCATCCCCTTCTCGCAATTCATCCGTCTCCGCCGCATCTGCTCTCAGGATGAGGCTTTTCATTCTAGGACGAGGGAGATGTCTTCCTTTTTTAAAGAAAGGGGCTTCCCTTCCTCCACTATCAACTCTGCTTTTAAACACATCTCCCCCATTTCACATACATCTGCTCTCACTCCATCCTCCCGCCACCCCACTAGGAATAGGGTTCCCCTGGTCCTCACCTACCACCCCACCAGCCTCCGGGTCCAACATATTATTCTCCGTAACTTCCGCCACCTCCAACGGGATCCCACCACTAAGCACATCTTTCCCTCCCCCCCTCTCTCTGCATTCCGCAGGGATCGCTCCCGACGCAACTCCCTTGTCCATTCGTCCCCCCCATCCCTCCCCACTGATCTCCCTCCTGGCATTTATCCGTGTAAGCGGAACAAGTGCTACACATGCCCTTACACTTCCTCCCTTACCACCATTCAGGGCCCCAAACAGTCCTTCCAGGTGAGGCATCACTTCACCTGTGAGTCGACTGGGGTGATATACTGCGTCCGGTGCTCCCGATGTGGCCTTTTATATATTGGTGAGACCCGACGCAGACTGGGAGACCACTTTGCTGAACATCTACGCTCTGTCCGCCAGAGAAAGCAGGATCTCCCAGTGGCCACACATTTTAATTCCACATCCCATTTCCATTCTGATATGTGTATCCACGGCCTCCTCTACTGTAAAGATGAAGCCACACTCAGGTTGGAGGAACAACACCTTATATTCCGTCTGGGTAGCCTCCAACCTGATGGCATGAACATCGACTTCTCTAACTTCCGCTAAGGCCCCACCTCCCCCTTGTACCCCATCTGTTACTTATTTTTATGCACACATTCTTTCTCTCACTCTCCTTTTTCTCCCTCTGTCCCTCTGAATATACCTCTTGCCCATCCTCTGGGTCCCTCCCCCACCTCGTCTTTCTTCCCAGACCTCCTGTCCCATGATCCTCTCGTATCCCCTTTTGCCTATCACCTGTCCAGCTCTTGGCTCTATCCCTCCCCCTCCTGTCTTCTCCTATCATTTTGCATCTCCCCCTCCCCCTCCCACTTTCAAATCCCTTACTCACTCTTCCTTCAGTTAGTCCTGACGAAGGGTCTCGGCCTGAAACGTCGACTGCACCTCTTCCTACAGATGCTGCCTGGCCTGCTGCGTTCACCAGCAACTTTGATGTGTGTTATCTGATTCTTGAATTCAGTGACTCAACCAATGAAGATAAGCATGTATTTTACTTTCTTTACCACCCTATCAAACTGTGTGACCACTTTCAGCGACCTATGAACTTGGCCACGAAGATCCCTCAGCTATTAACAGTATACTGTCACTTTCCATTTCATCTCCAAAGTGCAAAACTCCCATTTCACTTGATTAAACTTCATCTGCTATTTCTCCACGCATACTTGCAACTGATCTATATCCCTCTGTATCCTTTGGCAAACTTCTACACTTCACCAATCTCTGGGTCATCTACAAACTTAATAACACACCCATCCTTGTGCGGTTTCATCCAAATCATTTAACTATATCACAACAGGAGAAGTTCAAGCATGGATCCTTGTGAAACCACGAGTCATAGAAATCCAGCAGGAATATGTCCTGGAGACAGCTTATCTACTAATGTCTACTATAAGCCTACGGGCTCTCACAGCTACCTGGATTATTCCTCTTCCCACCCTGTCTCTTGCCAAAATGCCATCCCCTTCTCGCAATTCCTTCGTCTCTGCCACATCTGCTCTCAGGATGAGGCTTTTCATTCCAGGACGAAGGAGATGCCCTCCTTTTTTAAAGAAAGGGGCTTCCCTTCCTCCACCATCAACTCTGCTCTCAAACACATCTCTCCCATTTCACCCACATCTGCTCTCACCCCATCCTCCCGCCACCCCACTAGGAATAGGGTTCCCCTTGTCCTCACCTACCACCCCACCAGCCTCCGGGTCCAACATATAATTCTCCGTAACTTCCGCCACCTCCAAGGGGATCCCACCACTAAGCACATCTTTCCCTCCCCCCGCCCCCCGCTTTCCGCAGCAATTGCTCCCTACGTGACTCCCTTGTCCATTCGTCCCCCCCATCCCTTCCCACCGATCTCCCTCCTGGCACTTATCCTTGTAAGCGGAACAAGTGCTACACATGCCCTTACACTTCCTCCCTTACCACCATTCAGGGCCCCAGACAGTCCTTCCAAGTGAGGCGACACTTCACCTGTGAGTCGGCTGGAGTGATAAATTGCATCCGGTACTCCCAATGCGGCCTTCTAAATACTGGCAAGACCCGACGCAGGCTGGGAGACCGTTTCGCTGAACACCTATGCTCTGTCCGCCAGAGAAAGCAGGATCTCCCAGTGGCCACACATTTTAATTCCTCATCCCATTCCCATTCTGATACGTCTTTCCACGGCCTCCTCTACTGTCAAGATGAAGCCACACTCAGGTTGAAGGAACAACACCTTATATTCCATCTGGGTAGCCTCCAACCTGACAGCATGAACATTGACTTCTCTAACTTCCGTTAATGCCCCACCTCCCCTTCGTACCGCATCTGTTATTTATTTATTATTATTAATTATAATTTTTTCTCTCTCTCTCTCCTTTTTCTCCCCCTGTCCCTCTCACTATACTCCTTGCCCATTAACGGAATTAGGGAAGTCAATGTTCATGCCATCAGGTTGGAGGCTACCCAGATGGAATATAAATGCCCCTCCTCCGCTTACCCCATCCCTTATTTATTTACTTATCTTTATTTTTTTCCCTTTTCTTTCTCTTTTTTTTCTCCCTATAGCTTCGTCTGGTGCTCCCCTCCCCTTTTCTTTTGCCCTGGGCCTCCCGTCCCATGATCCTCTCCCTTCTCCAGCCTGGTATCCCTTTTGCCAATCAACTTTGCAGCTCTTAGCTCCATGCCCCCCAACTCTTGTCTTCTCCCCCCCACCGCTTTCAAATCTCTTACTATCTCTTCTTTCAGTTAGTCCTGACGAAAGGTCTTGGCCCAAAACGTCGACGTACCTCTTCCTATAGATGCTGCCTGGCCTGCTGCATTCCACCAGCATTTTGTGTGTGTTTCTTGAATTTCCAGCATCTTCAGATTTCCTCGTGTTTGCGTTTTTAAATGTCTATCCTGTATGGTAGTGGTCAACTGAACAGTGCACCCAAGTGGACAGGTGTGGGGGCAGCTTCCCTCTCTGTGCCCTCCTGGTTAGCTGATGTGGAGGGCAGAGAACTGTGATCTCCCTCTTGTCATAATGAAGCATCCATTGGTTCATCTGCAGGAACGCTGACATCATTAGCTGAGGATGTTTCTGAAGGTTGCCTGAGTCCCCTGTCAGTTTGCTGGCATATATGATATAAATGTCGTCTAACAATTCGTCCTTGTGTCAACTCAATGGACATGCACCTGCAAGTAAACCAGGTCCCCCTGGTGAACCACTTCCGCTGTAAAGACACCATGCACATCCACACCATTTCCAGTGTAGCTGCAGAACATCGAGTTTAGTGGTTGAAATTTTGGAATCTGGCTTCAGACTAATTTGCTTACCAAGTTGATGGCTGACCCACTATTCATCTAAAATTTCTCTGGTTTCAGTGGCCCATGTCATGAGTTTGGAAAAGTGACCACTTCTTCACTCCGATCTTCTTTCATGAAGTTGATGGTTGAATTAGAAACTTAGAAAACCTACAGCACAATACAGACCCTTTGGCCCACAAAGTTGTACAGAATATGTCCTTACTTTAGAAATTACTAGGGTTACCCATAGCCCTCTATTTTTCGAAGCTCCATGTACCTATCCAAAAGTTTCTTAAAAGACCCTATCGTATCTGCCTCCACCACCGTTGCTGGCAGCCCATTCCACACACTCACCACTCTCTGCGTAAAAAACTTACCCCTGACATCTTCTCAGTACCTACTCCCAAGCACCTTAAACCTGTGCCCTCTTGTGGCAGCCATTTCAGCCCTGGGAAAAAACCTCTGACTATCCACATGATCAATGCCTCTCATCATCTTATACACCTCTATCAGGTCACCTCTCATCCTCTGTCGCTCCAAGGAGAAAAGACCGAGTTCACTCAACCTGTTTTCATAAGGCATGCTCCCCAATCTAGGCAACATCCTTGTAAATCTCCTCTGCACCCTTTCTATGGTTTCCACATCCTTCCTGTAGTGAGGCAACCAGAACTGAGCACAGTACTTCAAGTAGGGTCCCAGATAGCTGCAACATTACCTCTTGGCTCTTAAATTCAATTCCATGATTGATGAAGGCCAATACACTAATGCCTTCTTAACCACAGAGTCAACCTGTGCAGCTGCTTTGATCGTCCTATGGACTCGGACTCAGACCCCAAGATCCCTCTGATCCTCCACGCTGCCAAGAGTCTTACCATTAATACTATATTCTGCCATCATATTTGACCTACCAAAATGAACCACTTCACACTTATCTGGGTTGAACTCCATCTGCCTCTTCTCAGCCCAGTTTTGCATCCTATGAATGTCCCACTACAACTTCTGACAGCCCTCTACACTATCCACAACACCCCCAACCTTTGTGTCATCAGCAAACTTACTAATCCATCCCTCCATTTCCACATCCAGGTCATTTATAAAAATCACGAAGAGTACGGGCCCCAGAACAGATCCCGGAGGCACAGCACTGGTCACCGACCTCCATGCAGAACATGACCCGCCTACAACCACTCTTTGCCTTCTGTGGGCAAGCCAGTTCTGGATTCACAAAACAAAGTCCCCTTGGATCCCATGCCTCCTTACTTTCTCAATAAGCCTTGCATGGGGTACCTTATCAAATGCCTTGCTGAAATCCACATATACTACAGCTACTGCACTGCCTTCATCAATGTGTTTAGTCACATCATCAAAAAATTCATCCAGGCTCGTAAGGCATGACCTGCTCTTGACAAAGCCATGCTGACTATTCCTAATCATATCATGCCTCTCCAAATGTTCATAAATCCTGCCTCTCAGGATCTTCTCCATCAACTTACCAACCATTGAATTAAGACTCACTGGTCCATAATTCTCTGGGCTATCTCTACTCCCTTTCTTGAATAAGGGAACAACATCTGCAACCCTCCAATCCTCCAGAACCTTTCCCATCCCCGTTGATGATGCAAAGATCATTGCCAGAGGCTCAGCAATCTCCTCCCTCACCTCCTACAGTAGCCTGGGGTACATCTCATCCAGTCCCAGTGACTTATCCAACTTGATGGTTTCCAAAAGCTCCAGCACATCCTCTTTCTTAATATCTACATGCTCAAACTTTTCAGTCCGCTGCAAGTCATCACTATAATCACCAAGATCCTTTTCTATAGTGAATACTGAAGTAAAGTATTTATTAAGTACCTCTGCTATTTCCTCCTGTTCCATACACACTTTCCCACTGTCACACTTGATAAGTCCTATTCTTTCACATCTTATCCTCTTGCTCATCACATACTTGTAGAATGCCTTGGGGTTTTCCTTAATCCTTCCTGCCAAGGCCTTCTCATGGCCTCTTCTGGCTCTCTAAATTTTCTTCTTAAGCTCCTTCCTGTTAGCCTTATAATCTTCTAGATCTCTAACATTACGTAGCTCTCTGAACCTTTCTTAAGCTTTTCTTCTTGACTAGATTTACTACAGCCTTTGTACCCTGTCTCATTGGAACGTACCTATGCAGAACTCCACACAAATATCCCCTGAACATTTGCCACATTTCTTCCGTACTTTTCCCTGAGAAGATCTGTTCCCAATTTAAGCTTCCGAGTTCCAGCCTGATTGCCTCATAATTCCTCTTACTCAAATTAAAAGCTTTTCTAACTTGCCTGTTACTATCTCTTTCCAATGCTATTGTAAAGGAGATAGAATTATGATCACTATCTCCAAAATGCTCTCCCACTTAGAGATCTGACTCAGTGTGTTGCTTAGCGAAGTTCACCTTCTGACAATAGCACAGCATTATTATAGCTTGGGGTGTCAGAATTCAGAGTTCAATTCTGACATGATCTGTAAGGAGTTTTTACCTCTGCCCCATGAACACATAGGGTTCCTCTGGTTTCCTCCCACAGTCCAAAGATGTACCTGTTAGTAGGTTAATTGGTTATTGTAAATTGTCCTTTGATGATGCTAGGGTTACATCAGTGGTCTGAAGCGCCAGAAGTGCCTATTGCATGCTGTATCTAAATAACAAAAATCAGTCGGACTGTCTTTGATGCTTGCAATCGGACTATTGGGCTTGACTTTCCCAAGACAATTGGCATTTCTGTGGAGGATTACAGTCTCTGAAGCTGACATGCGTGCAGCCTTCAGGAGGATGAACCCATGAAAAGCCTCGGCCCAGGTGGGGTACCTGGCCAAGTATTAAGGACATGTGCTGATCAACTGGCTGATCTGTTCATTTAGATCTTTAACATTCCAATTTGGCAGTGAGTGATACCTACCTGCTTCAAACAGGCTTCAACTATACCAGTGCCCAAGAAGAGCATGGTGACCTGCTCAGATGACTATAGCCCAGTTGTACTTGCATCCACAGTGATGAAGTGTTTTGAGAGGTTGGTGATGAAACATATCAACTCCTGCCTCAGAAGCAACTTTGATCTCCAGTTTGGCTACTGGAGCAACAGGTCCACAGCAGATGGCACCACATTGGCTCTTCACTCAACCCTGGAACATCAGGACAGCAAAAGAAGTGTTGGCCTCAGAGACCTAACCTCAGCAGCAAATAAATGGATGGTAGGCTCAAGTGGAGTGGCTATTGTTTGTGTGTGCCAGTGATGGAGTGGGAAGGCTTTGGCTTAACAGATGGAGGCGTGAACAACAAGGCAGAGTTAAGAAGAAAATGCCCTTTTCGTTTTTAATATAGAGTAGTCAGGATGGGATGTTCCTCCTGTCAGATGTGGGAATTCAGGATACCTGATGACCCTAATGACTACATCTACATGACAACAGCGAGATCGTTACACCGAAGATACCGGAAGAGAGAAGGGGGGCAACGATGAGGAAGGGATGGATGCTTGGAGTACAGGAGACCCCGGGGGATGTACCTCTTGAAAACAGATTCACCCTCTTGGAAGCTGTCGGGACAGAAGACAGTGCCAGTCTGAGAGGCGGACGGGTCTGTGAGCCAAAAATTGGCGCTGAAACAAAGACGAGGAGACAGGTATCAGGCAGAGCCGTGGTAGTAGAGGACTCCATTGTGAGAGGTACAGATAGGGGCTTCTGCGGCAACAGGCGGAATTTAAGGATGGTGTGTTGCCTCCCTGGTGCCAGGATTCAGGACATCATGGACCGATTGCAGGGCATCCTCAAGGGAGAAGGTGATCAGCCAGAGGTGGTGGTGCATGTCGGCACAAATGATGTCGGGAAGAAGATGAGAGAATTTTGCAACGTGACTTCAGAGAACTCAGAACAAGGCTGAAAAACAGGACCTCTAGGGTGGTAATTTCGGGTTTCCTTCCAGTTCCTTGTGCTGGAGAGGACAGGAACAGGGAGATAAGGGATCTGAATGTGTGGCTGAGAAGCTGGTGTGGGAAGCAGGGAGTTAGATTCTTAGACCACTGGGATCTGTTTTGTGGTAAGGATGAATTGTACAGAAGGGACAGGTTGCACCTTGACGGGGGACCAGCGTTCTGGCAGGCAGGTTTGCCACTGCTACATGGGTGTGTTTAAACTAAGTAGTTGGGGGGTGGAGGGGATGAACTGGAAATAAAAGAAGAGAGTTAAAGGGAAAGAGAGAATAAGAAAAGTTAAGAAACTCAACAGAATTAAAAGGCAGAAAGCTCAGGAAGGGATCGGAGAGTATGGCCAAATGCAATAGGAATTGATGTAAAAGGTGAGGGGAGTAAAAGTATTACTTTAAAAGGATTAAAAGTATGAATGCACGGAGTTAACAAATAAAGTGAATGAGCTTGAGGCTCAGTTGGAAATTGGCAAGTATGATGTTGTGGGAGTAACAGAGACATGGCTGCAAGAGGACCAGGGCTGGGAAATGAATATTCAGGGATATACATCCTATCAAAAGGACAGACAGGTTGGCAGAGGGGGTGGGGTGGCTCTGTTGATGAGGAATGAAATTCAGTCACTTGTGAGCGGGGGACACAGAATCAGGAGATGTAGAGTCAGTATGGATAGAACTGAGAAACTGTAAGGGCAAAAAGACCCTGATGGGAGTTATCTACAGGCCCCCAAACAGTAGCCTGGATATAGGGTGCAAGTTAAATCAAGAGTTAAAATTGGCTTGTCGCAAAGGTAATTCTACAGTTGTTATGGGGGATTTCAACATGCAGGTAGACTGGGAAAATCAGGTTGGTACTGGACCCCAAGAAAGGGAGTTTGTGGAATGCCTCAGAGATGGATTCTTAGAGCAGCTTGTATTGGAGCCTACCAGGGAGAAGGCAATTCTGGATTTAGTGTTGTGTAATGAGCCAGATTTGATAAGGGAACTCGAGGTAAAAGAGCCATTAGGAGGTAGTGACCTCCTAATGGTAAGTTTTAATCTACAATTTGAGAGGGAGAAGGGAAGATCGGAAGTGTCAGTATTACAGTTGAACAAAGGGGACTATGGACCCATGAGGGAGGAGCTGGCCAAAGTTGACTGGAAAGATATCTTAGCAGGGATGACAGTCGAACAGCAATGGCAGGTATTTCTGGGAATAACACAGAAGGTGCAGGATCAGTTCATTCCAAAGAGGAAGAAAGATTCTAAGGGGAGTAAGGGGCGACCGTAGATGACAAGGGAAGTCAAGGACAGTATAAAAATAAAAGAGAGGAAGTATAACATAGCAAGGATGAGTGGGAAGCCAGAGGATTGGGAGACTTTTAAGGAGCAACAGAAGATAACTAAAAAGGCAATACGGGGGGAAAAGATGATGTACGAAGGTAAGCTAGCCAAGAATATAAAGGAGGACAGTAAAAGCTTCTTTAGGTATGTGAAGAGGAAAAAACTAGTTAAGACCAAAGTTGGGCCCTTGAAGACAAAAACGGGTGAAATTATTATGGGGAACAAGGAAATGGCAGACAAGCTGAACAGGTACTTTGGATCTGTCTTCACTAGGAAAGACACAAACAATCTCCCAGATGTAATAGTGGCCAGAGGACCTAGGGTAACAGAGGAACTGAAGGAAATTTGCATCAGGCAGAAAATGGTGTTGGGTAAACTGATGGGACTGAAGGCTGAGAAATCCCCAGGGCCTGATGGTCTGCATCCCAGCGTACTTAAGGAGGTGGCTGTAGAAATCGAGTACGCATTGGTAATCATTTTCCAATGTTATATTGATTCAGGATCAGTTCCTGTGGATTGGAGGGTAGCTAACGTTATCCCACTTTTTAAGAAAGGAGGGAGAGAGAAAACAGGCAATTATAGACCAGATAGTCTGGCATCGGTGGTGGGGAAGATGCTGGAATCAATTATAAAAGATGAAATAGCAGCATATTTGGATAGCAGTGGCAGGATAGGTCCGAGTCAGCATAGATTTACGAAGGGGAAATCATGCTTGACTAGTCTTCTGGAATTTTTTGAGAATGTAACTATGAAAATGGACATGGGAAAGCCAGTGGATGTAGTGTACCTGGACCTTCAGAAAGCCTTTGATAAGGTCCCACATAGGAGGTTAGTGCGCAAAATTAGAGCAAATGGTATTTGGGGTAGGGTACTGACATGGATAGAAAATTGGTTTGCAGACAGGAAACAAAGAGTAGGGATTAATGAGTCCTTTTCAGAATGGCAGGCAGTGACTAGTGGGGTACCGCAAGGCTCGGTGCTGGGACCGCAGCTATTTACAATATACATTAATGATTTAGATGAAGGGATTAAAAGTAACATTAGCAAATTTGCAGATGACACAAAGCTGGGTGGCAGTGTGAAATGTGAGGAGGATGTTATGAGAATGCAGGGTGACTTGGACAGGTTGGGTGAGTGGGCAGATGCATGGCAGGTGCAATTTAATGTGGATAAATGTGAGGTTATCCACTTTGGTGGCAAGAACAGGAAGGCAGATTACTATCTGAATGGTGTCGTTAGGAAAAGGGGAAGTACAACGAGATCTAGGTGTCCTTGTTCATCAGTCACTGAAAGTAAGCATGCAGGTACAGCAGGCGGTGAAGAAGGCTAATGGCATGTTGGCCTTCATAACAAGGGGAGTTGAGTATAGGAGCAAAGAGGTCCTTCTGCAGTTGTACAGGGCCCTGGTGAGACCACACCTGGAGTATTGTGTACAGTTTTGGTCTCCAAATTTGAGGAAGGACATTCTAGCTATTGAGGGAGTGCAGCGTTGGTTCACGAAGTTAATTCCCGGAATGGTAGGACTGTCATATGTTGAAAGATTAGAGCGACTGGGGTTGTATACACTAGAATTTAGAAGGATGAGAGGGGATCTGATTGAAACATATGAGATTATTAAGGGATTAGACATGCTAGAGGCAGGAAACATGTTCCTGATGTTGGGGGAGTCCAGAACCAGAAGCCACAGTTTAAGAATAAGGGGTAGACAATTTAGAAAGGAGTTGAGGAAAGACTTTTTCACACAGAGGGTTGTGGTTTTGTGGAATGCTCTGCCTCAGAAGGCAGTGGAGGCCAATTCTCTGGATTCTTTCAAGAAAGAGTTAGATAGAGCTCTTAAAGATAGTGGAGTGAAGGGATGTGGGGAGAAGGCAGGAACAGGGTACTGATCGTGGATGATCAGCCATGATCACAGTCAATTGTGGTGCTGGCTCAAAGGACTGAATGGCCTACTCCTGCACCTATTGTCTATTGTCTATTATTTGTGGGAAGCTCACCCAACTTTGGTGCCTGGTTGACCGGGGTTGGATCATTCTGAAGTCTGAAGAGATTATAGATGGGACTTCTGAAGGGATGGTCACACTGAAAGTACAGGCTTTGGACAGTAGATGGGTGACCACCAGGAAAGGTAAGGGGTTTAAGAAGTCAGTGCTGGGTTCCTCTGTGGTTATTCCCCGTCAGCAACAGGAATACTGCTGGGGAGATGACCCATCAAATCACAGCAGCAGCAGGTCAGGCTGGTGACATTGTGGCCAGCTCTGAGGCTCGACAGGGAAGGGTAAAGTCATGCAGTGTGGTACTTATAGGGGGGCTCGATAGTTAGGGGGACAGACAGGAGATTCTGTGGCCACAGGAGATTAGATTATAAGAACACTCAGTCGTCTTTTATTGTCATTTAGAAATGCATACATGCATTAAGAAATGATACAATGTTTCTCCGGCGTGATATCACAGAAAACAAGACAGACCAAAGACTTACACTGACAAAACCACATAATTATAACATATAGTTACAGCAGTGTAAGCTGTGAAGCGATACCATAATTTGTTGAAGAAGATAGGCACAGTAAAAAAAAGTCTTCAAGTCCCGAGTCGATGGACTCCCGAGTCCCCGATAGCAGCGGCAAAAGGGAGAAACTCCCTGCCATAAACCTCCAGGCACCGTCAACTTGCCGATACCTTGGAAGCAGCCAACCACAGCCGACCCTGAGTCCATCTGTCTGAAAACTCCAAGCTTCCAAGCAGCCTCTCCGATACAGCCTCCTGAGCGCCATCCTCTGCCGAGCGCCTTCGACCTCTCCCTGGCTGCTGAAACACACAAAGCCGAGGATTTCGAGGCCTTCAGCTCCAGAGATTCCGGTTACCACACAGTAGCAGCGGTAGCAAAGCAGACATTTCAGAAGTTTTCCAGATTTTTCGCTGTGCTCTCACGTCTGTCTCCATCAAATCAGGATTGTGCACGATCCCCTACTTGACAGATAACAGATATTCATAACCAAAGAGACACCAGGATTTTGTGTTTCCTCCCGGGTGCCAGGGTCCAGGATGTATCAGAGCAGCTGTAGGATATTCTCAGGGGGGAGGGGAACAGCCAGAGGTCGTGGTGCATATTGGCACCAATGACATAGGCAGAAAAGGGGAAGAGATCCTATGCAATAAGTGTATGGGGTTAAGAATAAAGGCTGAGGAGAAGGACCTCCAAGGTTGTAACCTCCAGATTATTCTCGTTTCCACGGGCTAGAGCAGGTAGGATTGGGTTAATAACACAGATAAGTGAGTGCTTCAGATGACATTTGGAAACCCATGGCCTAATTAGGGAGAGCCAGCAGATTGTGTCTTACCAACTTGATTGAGTTTTTTGACAAGGTGACAAGAGAGATTGATGAGGGTAGAGCATTGAAGGTTGTCCACATGGATTTCATGAAGGCCTTTGACAAAATCCCTTATGGGAGGCTGATCTAGAAGATTAAGATGCATGGGGTCCACAACAAATTGGCTGTTTGGATTCAGAACTGGATGGCACATAGAAGACAGGGTAGTGGTTAAAGGGACTTATTCAAGCTGGAGTTCTGTAATTAGTTCAGTTCCACAGGGATCTGTACAGGGACCTCTGCTGTTTGTGATGTATATAATTGACCTGGATGAAAATGTAGATGGGTGGGTTAGAGAGGTTGCTGAAGAGCTGATGTTCATGAACTTTCAAGAATCACTTGATTCTGGCATGGTCCCAGAGTACAGGAAGATTGCAGATGTCACTCAATACTTTAAGATGGGAGGAAGGTAAAAGAAAGGAAATTATAGGCCAGTTAGCCTTATCTCAGTGGTTGGAAAAGTGTTGGAGCCTATTAATAAGGATGAGGTTTGGTGGTACTTGGAGACTAATGATAAAATAAGTCAAAGTCAGCATGGTTTCTGTGAAGAGAAATCTTGCCTGAGAAATCTGTTAGAGTTCTTCGAGGAAGTAACAAGCAGGGTGGACAAAGGAGAGGCAGTGGAGGACATTTATTTGGATTTTCAGAAGGTGTTTGATAATGTGCCACACATGAGGCTGCTTAACAAGATAAAGTCCCATGGCATTACAGGAAAGATACTGGCTTGGATAGAGGAATGGCTGACAGGCAGGAGGCAATGAGTAGGAATAAAACAGGCCATTTCTGGTTGGCTGCTGGTGACTAGTGGTGTTCCTCAGGTGTCAGTATTGGAGCCACTACTTTTGAATCAGTTAAATAGTGGAATTGATGGCTTTGTGGAAAAGGAGTAGGTAGCAATGCAATAGGGATAGGTGGAGGGGTAGGTAGTGCTGAGCAAACAATGCAATTGCAGCAGGACTTAGACAAATTGGAAGAATGGGCAAAAAGTGGCAGATGGAATACAGTGTTAGAAAATGTATGATAATGAATTTTGGTAAAAAGAACAATAGTGCGATTATCTAAATGGGGAGAAAGTTCAAACATCAGAGGTGCAGAGGGACCTTGTACAAGACTCCCAGAAGGTTAGTTTACAGGTTGAGTCTGTGCTAAAGGTGGCAAATGCAATGTTAGCATTTATTTCAAGGGGAGTAGAATATAAAAACAAGGAGATAATGCTGAGGATTTATAAGACACTGGTCAGGACGCAGTTAGAGTATTGACAACAGTTTTGGGCCTCATGTCTCAGGAAGTATGTGTTGTCATTGGGGAGTGTCCAGAGGATGTTTACGAGGATGACTCCGGGAATGAGGGGGTTAACATATGAAGAGCGTTTGGCAGCTTTGGGCCTGTACTCACTGGAAGTTAGAAGAATGTGGGGGAATCTCATTGAAACCGACTAAATGTTGAAAGGACTAGATAGGGTGGATATAGAGAGGATGTTTCCTATGGTGGGGGTATCCAGAAGTAGAGGACACACCTTCAAAATTGAGGGGCAACCCTTTAGAACAGAGGTAAAGAGGAATTTTTTTAGCCAGAGAGTCATAAATCTGTGGAATGTTCTGCCACAGATTACAATGGAGGCCAAGTCCATGCGTATATTTAAGGCGGAAATTGATTGCAACAAATTAACTGGTATACATCCACCAGTCTATATTTATTTATTTTATTTAGAGAAACGGGTGTAGATTAGGCCCTTCCAGGCCTTTGAACTGCATTGCCCAGCTACCCCGATAACCCTCGATTTAACCCTAACCTAATTATGACCTATTAACCTACTATTTGGTGCTCTGAAATGAGCATGAACGGTCATTGGTTGGTGACGTAGCACGATGTTTAAAAAGAGTTCCGGTGCTTTTGGCTCTCTTTGGTGGACTGAAATCTGTACGGGGCCATTAAAAAGAAGGGAGGTGTGGCTGGGCCACTGCTCAAGAGGTTAGGCTTTGGCTCTACAGGCTTGGGCAAGCACAGGTGGAGGTTCTAAGTAAGTAATTAATAGTGTTTCTAGTAAGTTTTTTTTTCCTGTTACACATAGCTCATGAACAGAGAATGGATTTGGAGGTAGTGGTATATTCTTTCTGTGAGACTTGGGAACTTTGGGAGACCTCCAGTCCCCATGATAACTACTTCTGTTATGATATCTTCTGTTGGAGAGGACGGCCTATGAGGGCAAAGCTGCAGCAACCAGGTCTTTGGTACTGAGTCTGGCTCTGTGGTTCAGAAGGGAAGGGGGTGGCAGGAGGAAGAGGAGCAGATAGCACTTTCTGTGGACGTGAAATAGACACCCAGATGGTGTATTCCCTCCCAGAGTCAGGGATATCTCGGATTGGGTCCACGACATTCTAAAGGGGAGAGGGTGATGTAACCAACCCTCTGGTTAGGCTAATGGCTTAATCTGGGGGAAGACAGCCTCCGGCCCAGCCAAAATTGAGAAATCTTGTTTGGTGGATACTGCATGACGTGTTTCCTTGTTACAAATCAGTACCACGAAATAACAAACAGTGCACAACATGCAATTAAAAGACTGAGCTTTATAATTCTTGATTTGACTGTAGGATTTATAAAGAAACAAAAAAGAAAGGGGGCCCATTCTCATGAAACAGACTATTGCGCAATTTTGGAGCTCACTGTTTATATGTTCTCCATTGACTTCCCCCGGGTGTCGGCTCCCGACCCCATTCTAAGTCCACTCTGTCCTGCAAATTACGACTTCCCTGTTCTGGCATCTTCTCTCTCCATCTTCTGCTGAACAAAAGACCGCAAAACCTTCACTTGGGCACACAAGAAAGAAAAACATCTCCCCTCATTGGCTAGCGCTCATTCCAAAGTCCCTGTTATCTTTAGTCATAACCCAAACACTGCGCTACAGAGAAACCATTACAGTAGCAGGGAAACCTTTCCCAAGTCGTTACAGTGAAAAGCTGAATGTTGTGGGACATATTGGTACCAGCAACATCCTGTAGATGGAAAAAGGGAGGAGGTCCTGCAGAGAGAATGTAAGGAGCTAGGCAGTAAGCTGACAAGAAGAACATCCAGGGCAGTAATCTCTGCATTGCTACCTGTGCCATGTGCTAGTGAGGGTAAGAATAGGATGATTTGGCAGATGAATTAAGAATTGGTGTAGGGGGCAGGGGTTTAGATTTGTGGATCATTGGGATCTCTGCTGGGGAAGGGATACAAAATGGATAGGCTACACCTGAAAATGATGGGAACCTGATGCGGATGGATTTGCTAGAGCAGTGTTGGCGGAGGGTGGAGGTAGGTTTAAACAAATTTGGCAGGGGGATGGGAACTGGAGTGATAGGGCTGAGAAGTGAACAATTTGTATACTACTAGATGCAGTGTAACTTAAGACTGTGAGGAAGGATGGGGAGATGATAGGACACATTTGCAGTCATTGGGATGAGTCGAAGAGTGACAAAATCAAAAAAATAAAAAATACAGGACTGGAAGTGTTTTATTTGAATGCATGGAATAAGGTAGATGTTACAGCAGTTAAAGATTGGCAGGTATGATGTTGTGGGCATCACTGAGTCAAGTGGTTGAAAGAAGATCATAGTTGGGAGCTTAATATCCAAGGATACACATTGTATTGAAAGGATAGGCAGGTGGGGTGGCTCTCAGTAAAAAAAATGAAATCAAATTCTTAAGAAGAGGTGACAAGACGTAGAATCCTTGTGGGTACAGTTAAGAAACTACAAAGGTAAAAAGATCCTAATAGGGGTTATATACAGGCCTCTGAATACTAGCCAGGATGTGGGTTACAAATTACAACGGGAGATAAAAATGCATGTAAAATAGGCAGTATTGTGCGAATCATCGGGGATTTCAAAATGCAGGTAGATTGGGAAAAGCAAGTTGGTGCTAGATCCCACAAATTTGTAGTTTGCTTGCAAGATGAGTTTTTAGATCAGTTTGTGTTTGAGCCCATTGGGGAATGGCAATTCCGGATTGGGTGTTAAGTAATAATGCAGATTTGATTAGCTTAAAGTAAATGTGGTAGAATTCACCTTGCATTTGAGAAGGAGAAGCTAAAACCAGATGTATCAGTGTTACAGTGGAGCAAAGGGAATTACAGAGGCGTATGAGAGGAGCTGGCCAAATTTGAATGGAAGGGGAAACTAGCAGAGATGACTGCAGAACAGCAATGACTGGTGTTTCTGGGGAAAATTTGGAAGGTGCAGGAAACATACATCCGAAAGATGAAGAAATATTCTAAAGGGAGGATGAGGCAACCATGGTTGACAAAGGAAGTCAAAGACAACATAAAAGTAAAAGGGAGAGCATATAGTATTGCAAAAATTATTGGGAAGGTACAAGATTGGGAAGCTTTTAAAACCAGCAGAAGGCAAGTAAAAAGCCATAAAGGGAGAAAAGATGAAATATGAAGGAAAGTGAGCCAATAATATAAAAGAGGATACAAAAACTTTTTTCCAGATATACAATATAAAGAGTAAAAGAGAGGCTAGAGTGGATATTGGACGGCTGGAAAATGACTGCAGAGGTAGTAATGGGGGACAAAGAAATGGCAGATGATCTTAGTAAGTACATATTTTGTGTCAGCGTTCACTGTGGAAGACAGTAGCAGAGCCTGAGGAATACATGTGTGTCAGGAGACAAGAGTAAGTATCATTGCTATTATTAAGGAGATGGTGCTTGGGCAGCTTAAAATCCTGAGGATAGGTAAGTCACCCAGAGCAGGTGTTAACATGCCCGGGTTCTGAAAGAGGCAGCTGAAAAGTTTGAGGAGGCGGTAGTAATGGTCTTTCAAGAATAACTAGATTCTGTTGTTAGTTTTGCCCAAGTCTTTTAGGTTAGTTGATTAATTTTGTTTTTCTTTGGGGATGGGTTTTTTTTTGTTTTGTTTTTTTTTCCAATTTTTTTTTATTTTGTATTATCCGTGGTTAGTTCTACATGTTTGGGAGCTTTGTTAATTTCCACTACTTGGTTTTGCAATTAATTTTTTTAAGTGTAACATTACATCTCCTTCTATTTGTATTATGGCTATGTTCTGTTACTGTATTTTGAAATTAATAAAAAGATTGAAAAAGAAAAGAAAAGAATAACTAGATTCTGGAATGGTTCCTGTGTCATACGGGGGTGGCTGGGAACAGACCCAAGTGCAAGACACAGACACTGAAGTACTAGGAACGGGACTAGGATACAGGGTGAGGGCTTGGACATTGACATGAAAACCAGGAACCCAGAACAGGACTGGACAAGAGAGCTAGGAGCCCGGGCTTGGACTCCGAGTCAGAGACTGGACAAGGACCCAGAACCGGGGTCTTGCCTCTGGCTCGGACCCCAGGACTAGGCAAGGACATGACTAGTGTGAGGGGATCCAGGAGTACCCCTATTAACTGTTTGGAGAGAGACATTTATCATTGATGGTTTGTTTGGAATGGAGAGAGAGACAGAGTTATTTACCATTGATATGTTGCTTTTGAAAAGAGAGAGAGAGACGAAGATTAACAGTTGGACTGTCACTTTAAGGCATTGGAAGTAACTTTGGATTTTTACTGAGTTTGGAGTTAGAGACAGCACAGAACAGCTTGAAGGTTGCTATGGTGACCGAAGGCGGTGGACACTCGATGTTATGATTTTCAACTGGTTATTGATGTTACTTCGAAGGACTTGTTGCCTGCTTGTGCACTCCTTTACAGACAAAGGAAGGAGGGACTCTTTGAATGACAGGTGATACTCAGCCTAGTGGAATAAGTGAGAGGTCAGATGATACAGACCTCAGGACACATGATCCGGACACTGAATAAGCATTGTTGTGCCCGTAGAGAAAGTGGGTTTTGGAGGATTGATCAGGCAGATCGATCCAAAGTGCTATTCCAGCTTGAAGGAGAAGGGGTTGACTGGTGGGGAGTTGTCTATGTGTCCACCCTCGCCTGGGTGATAGCTCCACCACAGGGAGACCGATCCCCCTGGTTAAAGTCACAGTCGGTGACTTGTAAAGGATTTCAGAGGATGACGAGAAGATCGACGGCATCAGCTCACCTGAGGACTCAACTCAGTCTCTCTCTCTCTCTCCATCACTACTCAACTAAATACCACGAACTGGACTGAACTGAACTTTACTCAACATCGTAAGACTGTATCTTTTTACCCCTAGACTTAACGAAGCTTGGTTTTTTTCATACATATATATTCCACGCTTACTTTTATATATAATCATTGCTAACCTGTTTGATTTATTTACATTTATATTACTGTATTGCGTAGTTACTAATAAATATTATCAGTTTATAGCAGTACGAGACTCCAAAGTGGTTTCTATTTCTGCTGGTTCTTTATCCCCGTCACGGGGTCCGTGACACAAGGCTGGCAGGCAGGACAAAGCTGGAGTCTTCAGACTTGAGGCGAGGCTGGAGACCAGAGACTTGAGACCAGAGGCTTGAGTCGAGGCTTGAGATCAGAGAATTGAGACTAGAGACTTGAGGCAAGGCTTGAAACTAGAGGCTTGAGGCTTGGGATCTTGAAGCTTGGCTTGGGGCGAGACTCGGCTAGAGACTTGAGGCGAGGCGAGGCTAGAGACTTGGAGTCTTGAAGCTCCTCCTGGGCAGGGCGCAGTACTCCTAGGCAGGGTGCGGATCTCCACCCGATGGAGGCAAGGGACAGGAAGGAACAGAACCCACCGCAGGGTAACGGCAAGACGGCCCGGCTTACCCGATGGAGGCAAGGGACAGGAAGGGACAGAACCAACCGCAGGGTAATGGCAAGATGGCCTGACTTACCTAGCGGAGGCAAGGGACAGGAAGGGAGCTAGGTACAGGGCGGCTCCAAGACAAGACTTCAGGTGAGACGAGGCGAGAGTTCCCAGCAAGACAAGGCAAGGCTTCAGGCAATGCAAGGTGAGACAAGAACTCAAGGTGAGGCGAGAGTTACCGGCAAGACAAGGCAAGGCTTCAGGTGAGGAAACAGAAGGCAGGGGAAGGGATACAAGGAGTAAGGACAAGAACAATCCAGCAGCCACGCCCTGGTCTCTGGAGGTACTTATGCAGCCAGCCCCAACGAGAATCAGCTGCCTCAATCAGTGCTCAACAGGAACAGGAACAGAGTAGACAGGAAAACCTGAAGTAAGGGTCGATGGACTGGACCGTGAACTGGACTTCATGGACAAGACCATGACATCCTGAGGACTGGGAAATTGCAAATGTCATTCCACTCTTTAAAAAGGTAGGCAGGCAGAAGAAAGGAAATTATAGGCCAGTTAGCCAGACTTCAATGATTGGAAAGGTGTCGGAGTCTATTATTAAGGATGAAGTTTAGGGATGTTTGAAGGCGCATGATTAAATAGAACAAAGTCAACATAATTTTCTAACAGAGAAATCTTGAGGAAATAAGAGGCAGGACAGACAAAGGAGAGTCAGTAAATGTTTACTTGGATTTTAAGAAGGCCTTTAACAAGTTGCCATACATGAGGCTGCTTAATAATGTAAGACTATGGTATTACAGGAAAAGTACTAGCATATGTAGAACGCAAACACGAGGAAATCTGCAGATGCTGGAATTTCAAGCAACACACATAGAAGTTGCTGGTGAACGCAGCAGGACAGGCAGCATCTCCAGGAAGAGACCTGAAGGGACCTGACGAAGGGCCTCGGCCCAAAACATCAACTGTACCTCTTCCTAGAGATGCTGCCTGGCCTGCTGCATTCACCAGCAACTTTTATGAGCATATGTAGAAGGCTGGCTGACTAACAGAAGGCAAAGAGTAGGAATAAAGGTGGCCTTTTCTGGTTGACTACCAGTGACTAGTGGTGTGCCACAGGGATCCTTGTTGTTGGTAATACCATAGGATCTTATCTTGTTAAGGCCCTCCTGATGCCCCATCACAAGGGCCTTAAAGCTCTCCACTTCTTTTTAGATAACAGAACCAAACTGTTCCCCTCCACCACCACTCCTCTGTCTGGCAGAACTGGTTCTCACCCTCAAAAATTTCTCTTTCAGCTCCTCCCACTTCCTCCAATGGGCACTCACATGGGTCCCAGCTATGCC